>NC_137466.1:206147621-206357062 GCF_964235325.1 Thermobia domestica | reverse complement strand
GGCCCATCCCCAAAAAAAAAAAAAAAAAAAAAAAATAAATCTTTTTTTTCGGGTTGGACCCAGTTGAAAAGACCCACCTGGGTTTTTGAGCTTTTTGTTAGTATATTGCTGGTACAACTAAGGTGATTACATTGAAAGTGATTTTTATCAGATTTTGGACTTTCCTGGCGAATTAGATGCTTTCACATTAAGGTACACAACAACATAAGACTTTTATAAACTTCTGAATGCACTGAATGAATTTAAAAAATAATTTAAAAAAAAAACCTTAGCTTGAAGTAATTATAGAACAAATTAATGTATAGATTATGCAGTGGTGCCCCCCCTTATCTCCATGACGCACCCCCCCTCAATTGCCAATCCGTAGGTGTTCTTCCATGAAAAAAAAATCTTTTCGATTAATTTTTACACCCTCTCAAACATATTTATATAGATTTTTACCCCCCCCCCCAATATTTCAATGACGCAGTTTGCGTCATAGCCCCCATCTTGTGGGCACCCCTGGATTATGCTTATAGCCTGTTTGAAGTAAGATTTGCAATTTTATATTTTAGAAAATACTTTCCGTGAAAAGTGTGCTCGCTGACGCCGAGGGACGTTATCCCTCATCGGGTTTAAGGCCATAGGTGCCGGTACTACCAGTAAATATGTAGTGCATTAGTAAAACTATTAGTATTATTATTTTATTGCCTTTGATGGTAACGTAAGTATTCTTCAGTAAAATTTGGTTTTCCAACAACAACAGTTTAGCTCAGTTGTTTATTGCTACTCCTCAAATAAGCATTCTGCAGAATCAACACCAGCAATAGCGTAAAAATTCTTGTCAAATTTAAGAAGCTTAATGCTCGGAGTTCCGAAGATTGCGTAACTCTTACTATTTCAATTGCTGAATTCAAACTTCCTTACTAGTGGAAGTTTTGATGTACACCAAGAAAAAGCTGCATTTTCGGAAGAAGAAAAAAAAGTCGCGAAAGAAATGCTCGGAAAATTCTCGCAATTCAACGCACAAAGCGTCGCAACTGAATAATTCAACAATAACACTATTTATTTTACGCTAGAAGATATTGAATTTCATTTAAGACATTTTGAAACATTTATTTTATAAAATATGAATTATGTCTGTGTTAATTGTTTTAAATTAATTTTCTGGAAAAAGCGGTCTTGCAACAAGTGCTCGGGAAATTCCCGTAATTGAACGCACAAAGTATTGGAAGTGAACTCCAACCAGTGGCGGTGGTTCGACGTTAAAAGTGGGGGGAGGCAAGACATGATCTGAATATTTGATATCAATGTTAGTTTTCCTGGTTGCTTGTAACACTTTGACGGAAGGTTGTATAACTATTAGGATACTGTCTTTTTCAATTATACCGTATATCTTGTTTCATATTTTACTAAGTAAATTGACAAGAGCAACGCAAGTAGGTACTAGGCCTTTGTACTCTTAAACAACGAAAGTGTAAGAAGAGATTTGATTCCTTGCTCATGACTATCTGTCTGGAAAATTGTGTGATCATATTAGGGGTCTATTTAATAACAACGGTGCGAGCGGTCTCAGGTTCGATTCCCGGTGGGGGCACTCGGTCGAAAAAGTGTAAAATGTTTTTTTCAGGCCAGCCACCCTGAATGGGGTTTTCCTTATTCACACCAGGCAAATGCCGGGGTGGTACCTAACATATAGGTCCCAGGCCGCTTCCTTCCTTCCCCATCCTTTGTTCCTTCCCTTTCCCCGGATAGTGTGCTCGCCGAGGGACGTCATCCTCAAAACGTGAAGGACTAAATGGCCTTAGATGCGGAAAGCCCAGAAATCTAAATCCTAACCTATTTAATAACAAATTTGCAAAACATATAAACAGAAAGGATAATATTCATCAAATAATCATAGAAAATGAATAATGAGGCTTGTTTTGCAAAAGTTATATTGAAACTGAAAATTAATGAACATCTTATGTTTTTAATTCCACGAATGCTATTATATGTGTTATTACTCTTAGAATGACAGTGAATACTACATCATATGTTACGACATTTAAAGAAATACTTTTGCAGCTTCCCGAAACATGTTCGCTGCCATTAAGTACAGTTTTCACTTTCTTGGAATATATCAAAACTCAGCAATACTTAAGAGTCACTCCACATTTCAGTTATACAAAATAATCCTAAAACCTAGAATTATGCTGAATTCACTAAATTTAATTGTATATACAAAACTGTATATGTACACCGCTAAACTCGTATATTACACTGCAAAATTAATATTCCTTACTGAGCTCCTTCGTGGCTAAGCGGTTAGCGTACGCGCCTTTGACGTAGGAGACCCGGGCCCGATTCCCGGGGGAAGCTCACGTGGTTCGGACTCCACGTTGATCATTAAGTACACGTCTCATATAACTTCGCTGCTGAACAGGATGTTGAACTGAAAAAAATCAAATCAAAATATTCCTTATTATTAGAAAGAAGAAAATACATTTTAGGAACTGTCGAATTTTGTGCAATTAAAGAATAACTTGTGAAGGACTTCTTTTCTTGCAAAATGTTATCTCAATTAGTTCCAGAGCGGCTGACTAACATATCGAGCAATTGCAAGAAGAAATGAAAGTACGCTCGAATTGTGGCGCTCCAATAGGTTAATTTTTGGGCCATTTTTAGTGGCAGTTCAAACGCAATTCCTGTAGCTTTCTTAATTCCACACGGGGACAACCAATGCGTACTCATAGAACGACAAATATTTTATGGCACCATTTTTATTCTATGAACCAATATTACATACAAATCTTTATATTTCCAAATGAAACTATATACATTAATGGGTAATTTCAAATAAGTGGGGGGGCAACTGCCCCCCTAATCGCCGCCCATGACTCCAACAATAAAACTATTTTACACTGGAAAATATTTGTCGTATAAGACATTTTGAAACATTTATTTTATAAAACACGAATTATATATCTTTGTTTTAAGTTAATATATTTGGTGTTCATATTTGGCGAACATCACTGAGGCTACTGGGATGATTCGATCTACATTTGTTCGTTCGTCTGCCTGTACCGCACATACCACAGGGTATCACTTTCGGTCTTTTAAGTTTAAATTTTCAGGGTACAAGCACGAGACACACTAAATTTCCACTATAGATTTTGGCGGCATACCAACGTAAAATTTCAAAATGGCGGACATTCTTTTTTCAAAATAGCGGATATCCACGCTACAAAGTGCATTTTTTGGTCTTTTAAGTTGATATGTTCAGAATAGAAGCACGAGACACTAAATTAGCTGTATATACTTTGGCAGCGATCTAACGTAAAATTCAAAATGGCGGCCGTTTTTTCAAAACTTCAGAGAATAGAAAATTGTTGTGACAATGATAATCTTGAAATATAAATCACATTTTAACACTTTTACCCCCAAAACATTGAAATATTTCGGGGGAAAAAACGAGCCCAGGTGGGTTGGGCTTTCAAAAAAACCGGGTTTTTTCAAACCCTGGTGATTGGTCCTTTCATTTTTGTAGAAAAAACAATAAACGGGGATGTTTACTATGACATGCTGACAGAGTATGTCTTTCCCCAAATGGACGATATTGTGGCGGAAAAGGGGCTTGTGGTTTTCCAACAAAATGGCGCCCCACCTCATTACAGTAACCATGTGCGTGCGGCTCTTGACACTTGCTTTCCTGGAAGGTGGATAGGCAGGGCTGGTCCAATACCTTGGCCACCACGAAGCCCAGACTTAACCACACTGGACGTTAAAAAATGTGTACAGTGAAAAGATCAGACATTAATCATTTACGGGAAAGAATCGTCGCGACGGTTGGGACAGTTATATCTGAAATGTTGGTGAATACGTAGCGAGAAGTGGAATATCGTCTCGACGTGTGCAGGGCCACAAATGGATCCCACGTTGAAGTCTACCAACATTAAACAAAACTTGAAAGAATTCTCTTTCATGATATGTACTCATTGATGTAAGTTTTCATTCATTTACCAATTAAATTTATACTTAAAACTAGGGAGTTCTTTTTCAAACACCCTATATTGAATTTTACCTGTACATCTTCCAAAATGTAATGCGCCAAAACTACACTAGCACCCTTTGTTATACCCTTTTAAAGCGATTCTACTTATCAATGCTCAGCTGAAACGTGTATTGTAAAGTTTAGCCGTCATTTCTAAATACTAATGCTGATACCTCTAATTTGTGGTATTTTGAAAATTTCCACACTACTCGCTTTTTCACAAACCTTTGCACTCTTAAAAAACAAACCGCGTAACTCAATTTGTATCACTCCGCGCACGAGTATTCAGCGATTGGTGCAGGAGAAAATGCTTCGTCTATTTCCCGCAATATTTCTGCTTCTACACGTGCATGTAATCCTTCACTGGTAACCTTCCTGCCTGCATGGCCATCATCAAATATAGCGCGCGCTCTGCGTATTTGTCAGTGGGTGTAGCTGTTTTCCTGTTAAATTTAAATTTTTGTGTAAGATGTCAATCCACATATAGAGATGTGCTTTTAATTGAAACTAAAATGTTCTTAGTGTGATTTAAAAATACAATAATTGCTACTTAGGTTGACCAAGTGGAATTTCTTGGGGACTATTTTCTTATGGAAGAATAATGGTCATTTGGCTCATTGAAAGTGTTGCTCACTTCTAATTATATTTCTTTTTTTTTTTTTTCTTTTTTTTGTGAAGAATCGTAGTCAGGCTGTTTAGTCAGTTTCAGAGAACTGGGATGCAAATGTTCATTATGTTACCCAAAAGAAAAACTGAGCCCTTGTACTAAATTTCTATTTAATATATTAAATGCATTATACTTCAGATAATTGGAGAGCCTTTCATTGGATATAAAAAGTTGTAGGCCTATTATTTTAAAGATAAGTAAGAAATAAAGATAAAAGCA
Organism: Thermobia domestica; assembly: GCF_964235325.1. Taxonomy (NCBI): domain Eukaryota; kingdom Metazoa; phylum Arthropoda; class Insecta; order Zygentoma; family Lepismatidae; genus Thermobia; species Thermobia domestica. The sequence continues at coordinate 206,352,164 of NC_137466.1, read as the reverse complement.
ATTTCACCGATTCGAAGTAGCGTAACGTCTGATGTTAATTCTGTATATTATAATCAGGGGTAAAAGTGGATCTGAAAAGGTAGGGGTACGGTAGCAAGCGGCATGACGTCATGCCATCCCCCCGCCTATCCTTGCCTATTTTAATTTCTTAGGAACTGGGGGACGTCGTACATATTTTTCCGAGGTCGGGGATGGCGTTCTACCGCGTTCCCCCACTTTTACCCCTGGTTATAATTCGCATATCGATTTAAAGAAACGATCGGGTTTAACTCTTAACATACCAAGCGGGGTCCTCTAGGAACCCAAGAGGGTGATATTTGGTGATACTGCTGCAACTATAAGAATCAATTTATTCTGGATGTCTGTGTGTGTACTGCATCCGTTTGGGATATACTATCTATTACATAATTAGATCAACGATGCGTTCGTTAAAAAAAAATACAAAAAATGAAACACACTTGAAAATGTTAAACTTGTATTTCAGATTTACGAACACAAAAGTATAAAATTGTATGAAAAACTGAATATTGCTCAAGTAAACATAATATTTGATGTCAACAATGCTCATTTAACTTAGGTATGTTTTTAGACATCCAAAAAATAATAATTTGAGTTGCAATACTATGTTGAGATATTAAAATAATACTTGGGGTCCCTGAAGACCCCAGCTTGGTAAACAACGTTGACGAGTTAGGCTTGGTACGTTAAGGGTTAAATGAACATTTAAGAGTCGTAAGAATGATTGTCCGTTCTCAGGAGTAACAAAATATCTGAAAAAATCTTCAAGGGATACTAAAATTGTAATCCATTCAATAAATAAACTCTTTCGCTTTTTTTTTCCTTTAATGAACAATTATCCACATGTTCTCTTGCCTCTACTTGAGAGTCACGTAGTAATCCGAAACACAGTTTTGAAATGGATGGGGGTAAAAGAGCATATGTTTTAGAACATCTGCTAGTCAAGCTAATAAATCTAGTAAGACAACAAAGACTAGAGAACATAGTAAGATCCAATAGCTCTGATTCTAATTTTCCATGTTATCCCTTGACGCTATGGGCAGGCTAAATACAATTTAGAAGTGATAGATTGAATATTTTGAACCATTAATGCGAACTCCCTGATATACAGAGGACGAAAATTTATGGTCAACCACGAATAGCCATGATTTGCAGTTACAGGGAAAAATTTAAGAGATTGTTCAGCCCGACTTCCAGGCATGGACGTCCGCAGGACTTTTTCAAGGAGGTAAAATACTGATTCCACGGGGGAAGGGGGGACAAGAGACCGACACACAAACTCAGTCGCGAATACACAGTATTTTGATACACGAGGGCACATAATACATCAAGTAAAACAGCAGTTATTTACGCGCGTATGCTTATTAACTACAGTAAATAATCTATAATACCAGATACTATATTATTTAATATGAATATATTAAGTGTTATAACATTTAAGTAAGCAAATTAGTATGTCTTGACATGCGCTTCCAAAAACCTTTCAAAACCCAGGGAGGCAACATCCCCTTTGCTTTTCCCCGCTGCGGGCAGCCATGGTTCCTAGTGTTCTGTGTCTATATTTATATGCTGCTTCAAAGATTCAGGAGAGAGAAAATGCATCTTGGTAATCTATCAGAAGTCCATGCCATTTCATTTTCAATCTCCCGCTCTTCGGTTTGTTTGTTTCTTAATTTGTTAGCTCAAGGTTTTCTATAAACTTTTTAGTCTGTTAGCTGGCAACATTTACACACTGCCGTCTGCGTTGTTTACAAGAGCTGCAAAGCTTCGTGAAAAAACGAATAGTATTATAAGACTAGTAGTTTTGAGAAAAAGCCGCAGGAGGAAGAGACCTAATTCCATATTGTCCTAGATTCGTACTGCTTTATTACAATTTGTGGTAAGCAAGTTATTCCGATTCACTGCTCCAGTTACAAGTGATTTGAGCACGTCAAATGTTGTGTAAACAAATCCTAATAAACAGAACAGTGAACCAAAATAACGTAAACCAATAATGGCGTTTACTCCTTATGCGTTCTATCCATGAGTAGAAACTCTACCGAACCTATTTGGATTTAAATATCTTACCAGAGTAACTGTTTAAAATTGAAAAGATGTTAAATCATGTCAACACTGTCTTATGTCTTCATTTGTAACTCATACCTAGCTACATCAGACTTCTTGAAAACTCTTTCTAGACCTTTTCTATTTCAAGTGTGCCCCTTCTGGTGCTGCTGTCGATGTGTTTTTTTGCGTACCTCCCTCGAAAAAGGATGGGCAAGTTGCTGTGACTGTCATTTTCCAATAATTAGACGCTGACAGGGTTGCCACATTGAATTATTTCACGGGCTACACTGTGCACTGTCTTCTTAGCCATTCTAAGTAGCCTACGGTCTTCACTCGCCAAAAGTAAACGACTGAATGGCAAATTGGCAATACAACCGAGGTCATTCACTTCTTTTCACAAAGAAAAAGGAAGGTTTCCTCCGTAAGAGGGTTTGCAGGGGTGGGGATGAAGTATGTTTCACATATTTTCCGAGGGCACACTTGAAATATAAAGGCTATAGTGAGAATATCCTGAAGTAGTTAAAGGAAGGTAGATTATAGGAAAATAATTACAGTTTGAAGTATACACAAAATTAAAAATAAAATACTTAATGAACCTTTTGCCACTTAAGCGTTTTCTGCTATTTCGTTGAACTCAGTCGTGGCTAAGCGATTAGTGTGACGCGCCTTTGGCGTGCGAGAGCCGGGTTCAATTCCCGGAGGGAACTCATATGGTTTGGACTCCAAGTGAAGCTGTAGTTCCATGTCTCATATAGCCTTGATGCTGAATGGGACGCTAAAATTAAATTAAATCATCCCACGATTCCTTGACGATTTGTCCGCATTGAATCGAAGAGTATGAAGTGTCAGTTTATTATGTATAAATAGTACTTTATATGAGATACTGAGAAAGAATATACGTAGTTGATTTTCCACAGAAATATTTGACTGAGAATTTACTAGTATTCGTTGTCACTTTGATATGTTTTAGTTCAAAGAAAACAAAAGCAAATATTTACTCTTTTACAACTTGACAACAATAATTGCTAGTAAATATTGCAGTGCTGTCATCTAGACCAATTGTTCCACAGCGCTTATACGAACTGTAAACAAGAAGTGGCAGTGTTACTTATACACCACGTGGAAGTTTGGTTTGTATGTTGTGATATTTTTTCAATTAATATTGGAACCGAAAGTGGTGGTAGTGAAATACTACTACTAGTTCCGGTTTTAGTCGAGATATTACAATATAGATGGAGTATACGTAGCATTCTCTAGACGCTTAATTGATTACAGAAAACTGCTTCTCACTATTTATTACAGAGTTCCTACTTGTGAGGAAAGTCAGGGAAACTCAGGGAAAAAGATTGGAAATCAAGGAAATTTTATAAAATATATTTTTTTTCTAACATTAATTGTACAATGCGCGGCAAAAAACCTGCAACATGTTCATATAAGTTTATTGTGAAATGACGAAGTCTTTTGCTCCAAAATAAGTGTGCACGGGAGGAGGCCGAGGTTTATCCTGGCGTGATTCGTTCCGCTTAGGCGTTATGTTCATTCCCTGTGCTGTTAGGCGTAGTTTCACAATAAATTTACATCCTCATGTTGCAGGTTTTTTGCCGCGGATTGTACAATTATTTCAGATTAGCCAACTATTATAATACTTATTTGGTTTCTATTGCTTTTTTTATTGTTGTACGTATGAGCAATTGATTACTATTTGTCTCTATAGAATAAATGTTCTCACATATAAATATTCACCGTTATTTATTCCTTATTTATATATCAACGTCATCCGACACCTGTCATAAAAATCAAGGAATTTCCTGCCAAAGGTCAGGGAGAAGTCAGAGAAATAGATTTCTCCAGCTCAGTAGAAACCCTGTACTACCATTTCTACTCTAGGATCAATGTTAAAACCGGAAGTGGTTGATTTTTGATTTTACCACTTCCGGTTTGAATAGAAAATAAAGGGAGAAGATGGTATCTCTATTCTCAGAATACTGAATCTGAGTTCTAAAGCCCCCTAGCCCCCCTGGTTACGGATCTGTGAAGACCAGTTCAAAGAATCAAAAAGAAAAAAAAAAAAAAGGAATAGGCTGAAATAAGAAAATTATTTTTAGAAATAAAGAAGCTTGAGGAGTGAAAATGTTAAAGTTCAGACCACACTTGTGGTCTGATAAATCAAATTTGTAATTAGTCTTTAATTCTGTATTTTATTTTTAAGGAAACGATGTTCTTTTAGTGGAAATTATTAAACTGAAAGCCAACTCCCATAATGTAATCACTGTCTGTAAAACTAAGATGGCAAAGAGTCATTGAAATGTAGTGTAAAGGTACACTAAAGGTGCTACGTGATATGAGGAAGTAGCTAGACTGAGGAACAAGAGGTCCTCAAAGGTGTAAGATAACTTTAACTAATGACCAAGAAATAAAACTCATAATTCTGAATAATAACTTTTGATAATGAACAGGTTTATCGAAAGATATAGGTAGAGCTAGGATGCAACTCTAATTATGAACAGTTTCACCACAACCGATGAATCTCCATCGTTGTCCTCCTTATTAGTTGTGAAGCTAGGTGTTCTCTTCTCAAGTCCAAATATAGTCGGGAAGTTAGTGTTTCCAACATCGAAGACAAGTGTTAGTAGTCCTTGATAAATGGTCAACGGCCAAGTGTTCTAGCCAAAAACAAACGCAGAGACCCAGATCGTCCCTTCTCAAACCGTTTTGTTCCGGCTGTAGCTCTGACGTCAAAGATGGTAACACCCACAAATCACCTGAGGGTGGACATTTACCCCAGAATGACACAGGCAATGTCCGTGTTTCTTCATGTTACAAAAGCTGACGTTAGTTGAAAACCATACGTCGAAATGCAGAAAGGAAAAAAAAAAAAAAAAAAAAAAAAGCTCGTGTAAATCAGGAAACTTACTTTTCCTAGTTGAAACGAGACAATTAAGCGATGAACGCAGCGGACAATTGCCTAGATGTTGACATGACTACGAGGGTCAGCAAGACACAAAACATTGAGAAGTGACTGACGTCATTAACAACAAACTTTACGGTGACGCGTGCGACACTGTTAGGAAGTACTATACTGAGTGGGCAAAGGTAAAGGGAGGTCTATGACATGTCTACCAAAGTTTGTTGTGAATTGTTGACAAATACAAGAGTTTTCTTATTACAACAATAAGTAATTATTTAGCAGATGTTGGATTTTGATGTTACCACAGCACCAACAAGTGAATGAATGATGTTAATAGTCGGTGAAGGTGATAAACTCTTACAGCAATAGATAGTCAGCTTACAATGAATGAATAACAAGTTCTCACTTCCAATAAAGAATAGAGTCCTTGGTTCGAGTCTCACAACAATAGCGTCAATTCGCCGACACCATTTGGGTGCTTCTGTGAGAAATATCAATATTTATTTATTAAATCACAATTTCTAAAATGTATTTATTACAATAATACAGTAACAGTAAATATATGGACTACGTAACAATTCTACGGTACAAATACAACACGTAATACATTTTGTTTTGCATAAGAAATAAGTTTTAATCATCTGATTCATGTTATTTAGAGGTTGGGTGTGACAGATAAGGGTGATCGTTGATTAATCGTTTGTCTACAAACATGAAGTTCACGAAGGGCGGCTGTTAATTCTTCTTGAAGTTTGAGCACTTTTTTCTCTGCATCATTAGCACGATTTTCAGCTATTTTAACTTGTTCAGCTGCAATTTCTAATGCATTCAGACGTGACTGTACCTGAAATATTTGATCTTTTACCTGTTTCGATTCCTTTTTTAAATATATTTTTGCGTTATTTCCTAGTTCACCTGTGACAAACATGCGATCTGGCTCCTGAGATGAATTTTCCAGTATATTAACGTCTTTGTTACATAGAGTAGATTCGTCATCATGGTCATAATCACCAATGTGCTGTTCTATTGCTTTTTTCGCATTGCTCTTGGAAATGGGCCTTCGCTGAAGCACACTGGATAATGAAGATATACTTTTGTCGTTTACAGATGATTGTGTAGTCTGCTGAGCGATTTTATGGAGGAAATCATGTGCACTGTTTACCCAATCAGATTGCAGACTCTGCAGTTTCTTCGTAGCTTGCACTTCTTCTGCAGATGTTATGTGGTGAACTGTGTGTGTGTTCTGAAAATGAAAATAATAATTAGGAGAAATTTGACAATCGAAATGAAAACGTCCTATTGCGAGGGAGAGTCAAATGAAACGTAAAAGCTTGCAACAATGATAGGTATGGTTTGGAGAGTAATCGACAGGTAACAGAACCAAGTTGAAATGATACCAGACAGCGAAACAGTAGTAGAGTGTCCAAAGGGGTGGTTTCGAAATTTTCCAGTCCGTTATTGTATTGGCTGTAGTAAGCATGTATGACTAATTTTCGATTAATTTCAGTCCTTTGGTAAACTTGACGCAAGCTAACTTTGCACTTTGAACCGTTACTTTTAGATTGAGTTAGACAAAAAAGAGAGAAGATGGTTGAATACTAGGTATGTGTAAGAGGTGTTGCCAACTGCGATTTATTCAAACTTGTCAGTAGTAAGTCGTTTATGTGCCTACCGACGAAAGAACAAACCTCGTGTGTTTCAGTTCACCTTCCGAAATTCGTGGCGATGACGCCACGTTCGTCTTGAATAGGCGAGATGCACGGTTCATTTCGTTCTTCTTCATCTCAAAGAGTACATTTCTGTTTCTCTCTCTCTCTCTTACTCTCAACTATAAATGTGCTAATAGAATATAAATTAAGTTTAGATTTTTTTTAAATTATTGTTATTATATGGCATAGCCGCAGCTAGGAGGTGGCTAAGGAAGCTCAGCACCCCCTGAAACTTCGAGTTATTTGTTTAGAAAAATATATGTTCAAAAAGTAAATAAAAATTTAGGATGATCTAAAGTTAGCTCCCCAAATTCTCTTGCTTCCCTTCCCCTGTCGTAGTGTTTTGATTACGGGTCTGTCATGTGAACATACAGAGTGTTGCAAAATAAAATGCAAAGGAACTCATTATTAAAAACTAAAAGAAAAAAAAAAAAAAAACAACCATGACGTAAACTTAACCTGTTCTATAGAACCGAATGCTCGTGCTCTTTCCCATCATCGTCATTGCTACTGCCACTCTCTCCTAATGGAATAATGAGTTCGTTGAGGCAGTTTTATAAAAACTCCTTCTCAGTCCAGGTCTCTTCAAAGGTATGGGCAAAGTTTTTATTATTATTATTATTATTTTACGTATACAAACACATAGATGCAAAATAGTAGATATTTCATTTTTATCTGTGGTATATAAGATCTGTGATTAGTGCTCTAGATATACATAGATGAAAAGAAACAACATACGAACTATGAATAATACTGCACATTTCAAATTCATAGCGAATATTTATTTAAGTTGGCAGTGCTGAGAACTTCACTTCCCTGTTTGTCAAATCTTGGCCAGGAGGCAGCCAAATCGCCAAAAACATTACGTCACCCAAGTGCAAAGTAGTAATGCGCTATTGGCAATCGAGTAACAGACAGCTCCTTCTCTTTCGTGCATATTGCTACTGGTGCCGCCATCTTTATATTGTTCCACCCTTACAAATCTTCTGTTATAACTTGAACCTGTCACTCTTCAACCCATGTCTATCACTGTTAAAAAGTTTTACGATTATCGCCTGCTGTTTGTAAATAGCAAACTTTGACACTTTTAATATAAATCTCCCTCCTATTTTAACAAAAGAGACACTGACCAAAGCTTAATACTTTACTTTATTTTAAATTATAATTTGTTACTGTTTCGGATATCTAGCATATCCTTCTTCAGACACGATCGAAATTAATGAAAATACAGACATATATATAAATGTTGTTATAACAGAGTTTAAATTCTTTAACCGTCGTATACATATTCATTGTTATAAATTTTTCTTTTAAATTCTTTTAACAGTCATATATAGAGTCATTGTTGTACTTTTTTATTTTTATCTATTTATTTATTTATTTTTCTTATTTACCGAGGCCTTCAGCCCATCCTATAAGTCTTCGTGTTCACTTTCCAATTAATCACTTCCTTTATTTTTGGTTCTTATAAGGGCTTTTTATTTATTTTTTTTTATTTTTATTTTTATTTATTTATTTATTTATTTTCTCTATGTTATTCAAACTTCCTTGCCATGATTCATTAATTGGTAAGCCCCCTGTCCAGTTCATTAGTTTATCTCTTCCTACCTTCTTTATCCAATCCGCTTCTTTCCACTTCCTTATTATCATTCTTTTCTCCATCTCCAACACTTCCGTCTTATCCCAATTAATTGCGTGATTCGTCTCCTTAACATGTTTGTATATAGCATTGGTATCTTTTTTCTTCCTAACATCATCTTCATTTTGTTTTATCCTTTCTTTCATTCTCTTTCCTGTCTCTCCTATATATGACATATCGCAGTCCTCACACCATACCCTGTAAATGACCCCTTCTTCCTCTTCATTAATCTTTTTAGTTCCTTTTCTATTCTTCTTCTTTATTGATCTTAATAAAGTTTCTCCACTCTTTCTATAAGTTCTGACCCCTCCTTTCTTCAATAAATTCTTCAGTTTCTCCGTTTCTTCTCCCATACTTTCTATGCCATGCCATTTTCCACTCTCATCCTCTTTATTCTTCTTTCTCCCTCTCTTACTCTTCCTGCGTTCTTCTTCCTTCTCTAACTCTTTCTTGCTGTAACCGTTCTTCTCTAACTGTCTGAAGAAGGATATGCTAGATATCCGAAACAGTAACAAATTATAATTTAAAATAAAGTAAAGTATTAAGCTTTGGTCAGTGTCTCTTTTGTTAAAACAATTAATCCAAAGCCATGAATAGTCTTACTATCGAAGTGACTCCAAGACTGAAAAGGAGTATATACATATGGAAAGATAGGAGAAGAAGGGAGATAGTGAAGATACAGCAAATATGGAAACGTGTTTGGAAGAAGAAGTAACACCAAGAGGTCTCAGGATTATGAAGAAAGGAGTGGAGCACACATCACTGAGATTTAAGAAATTACTAAAAAAGGCCGAAAAAGAACTAGTGTGGAGTGTAATTAGAAGAAATAAAGAAGAAGAAAGAAGGAGTAGAGAGACTACGGAGAGAATAAGAAGTGAAATAGAAGACGGACTGACAGTGTTTGTAAGAGAAGTGGTTATGGAGAATTTGGAGAAGTGGGAAAGAAGTTTTAAAGAAAAAGTGAAAGAGAGATTGATGAAGAAAGGAAAAGCTTTAGGATGGCGTAGAGAAAAAAGCAAAGAAAGAGAAAAAATTAGAGTAGTGGTCTTGGGAGACGTGAGAATAACGGAAGAGGAGGAAGAACTTCTTAGTTTAGGTCACAGATTCAAGGTGAAAGAAGGGGAAATAGACTTTAGAGAGCTGATTTACTCAGTGGAAGAGGCCTTAACGGACGTTAAAGAAGAAGAACAGAGAGAGAAGATAAGGAGAAGAGCAGTAGCGTTAGTGAAGAACAGCATGAAGAAAAGGAGTAAAGAGAATTTGAAGAAGAAAGAAAAAAGGGGTCTTATTATGTTAAGAAGTAGGAAGGACATAGTAATAGAACAGGCGGACAAAGGTGGAGCAGTGGTAGTTATGGAGAAAGAATGGTACAAGAAGAAACTGGAAGATTTATGTGACAATACATATGAGGTTATAGGGGATAAGGACATGAAGGAAGAGGATCTATTGAAGAAAGTAATGAAAGAAGGAAGAGGTTTCAAGAAATGGATAAATATACAAGGGAGGATACCAAGAATGAAAGGTTTCCCAAAATTACACAAGAAAGAGGTGAAGCTTAGACCAGTACTAGACTGTAGAGGCAACTACTGGGAGCCACTAGAGAAGGAGTTGAAGGAGATTTGTGAAAGCATAAGAGAAGGACAAGAATCGTGCAGAGTGAAGAACACAGAAGAAGCCAAGGAATTGTTAAGAAGAGTGGATCTTATTGGAGGCAGAAAACTTATGTTTAGTCTTGATGTTAAGGCTATGTTCCCGAGCCTTAGTAGAGAAGCAATAATAAGTGTCATAGAGGAAGAAATGGGTAGTAAAAGTATAAAAGGATGGACAAAAGAGAAAGTAGTTAAGGCTCTGAAGTTAATATGGGAAAACAGTTATTGTATAATCGGTGAGAAAGTGGTAAAAATAAGAAAAGGAATCAGTATAGGTTCGAGGCTGAGCCTAGTACTGGCAGAAATAATTATGAACAAATGGGAGAAAAAGGTGAAAGAAGAAGGGAGTAAAAACTTGATAATATTTTGTAGGTATGTGGATGACTGTCTAGGCTTGTGGAAAGGGACTAGGAGACAATTAGAGAACTTCAGAGATAGTGTGGAAGATAAAGAAAAAGGCATAAGCTTGGAAATGGAGTTGGAAGAAAATGGAAGAATAAACTTTGAGACATGACCATAATAAAACAAGGAGAAGGCCTGGTTACGAGGTGGTACCAGAAAGAGTGCTCAGCGGGAGTGTACTGCCATGAGAGGAGCGACGTGGATAGGAGTACAAAGAGAAATTTCATAACAAATATAATAAGAAGAATAGAAATGATGGAGGACGAAGAGGAAGGAAGGAAGGAGAGCATACAGAAATTCTACAGACAGTTAGAGAAGAACGGTTACAGCAAGAAAGAGTTAGAGAAGGAAGAAGAACGCAGGAAGAGTAAGAGAGGGAGAAAGAAGAATAAAGAGGATGAGAGTGGAAAATGGCATGGCATAGAAAGTATGGGAGAAGAAACGGAGAAACTGAAGAATTTATTGAAGAAAGGAGGGGTCAGAACTTATAGAAAGAGTGGAGAAACTTTATTAAGATCAATAAAGAAGAAGAATAGAAAAGGAACTAAAAAGATTAATGAAGAGGAAGAAGGGGTCATTTACAGGGTATGGTGTGAGGACTGCGATATGTCATATATAGGAGAGACAGGAAAGAGAATGAAAGAAAGGATAAAACAAAATGAAGATGATGTTAGGAAGAAAAAAGATACCAATGCTATATACAAACATGTTAAGGAGACGAATCACGCAATTAATTGGGATAAGACGGAAGTGTTGGAGATGGAGAAAAGAATGATAATAAGGAAGTGGAAAGAAGCGGATTGGATAAAGAAGGTAGGAAGAGATAAACTAATGAACTGGACAGGGGGCTTACCAATTAATGAATCATGGCAAGGAAGTTTGAATAACATAGAGAAAATAAATAAATAAATAAATAAAAATAAAAATAAAAAAAATAAATAAAAAGCCCTTATAAGAACCAAAAATAAAGGAAGTGATTAATTGGAAAGTGAACACGAAGACTTATAGGATGGGCTGAAGGCCTCGGTAAATAAGAAAAATAAATAAATAAATAGATAAAAATAAAAAAGTACAACAATGACTCTATATATGACTGTTAAAAGAATTTAAAAAAAAATTTTATAACACTGAATATGTATACGACGGTTAAAGAATTTAAACTCTGTTATAACAACATTTATATATATGTCTGTATTTTCATTAATTTCGATCGTGTCTGAAGAAGGATATGCTAGATATCCGAAACAGTAACAAATTATAATTTAAAATAAAGTAAAGTATTAAGCTTTGGTCAGTGTCTCTTTTGTTAAAACAATTAATCCAAAGCCATGAATAGTTTTACTCCCTCCTATATAAACATTTCATATAAAAAGAAAAATCAGACCACCTTCAACTCTAAATATGACAAATATTTTATAAATATACGACTATCTATCTATCTATCTATCTATCTATCTATCTATCTATCTATATATATATATATATATATATATATATATATATATATATATTAGATAGATAGATATATTAAAGTTTCGAAAGTGGACAAATTGATTTCAATTCAGTTTTTTAAAATTGCATAAATAAATAAAAATGTACAACGAAATAAATGACATGAAGGTATTGGTATTCTAACTCTTCATACCATGCTAATCATGATCAGAAATGACTTCTCTCACGGATTGGTTGATTTTATATCTAGTGGGAATAGGGTTTTCCGGGACAGTCCTGGTTTTCAATGAAAGAATTAACTGTCCCGAAAAAGGCTTTCGGGAAGCCTGTTTGTCCCGGTTTTCGTATTTCATATTGAAAAAAATTCAACCTATAAGAAGTGGTATGTCTCAGCTTAAAACGGAAAGTTTTCGAAATATTTGTGCAGCCAATTAATTTTATTCAACAAACGACAAGGGGTTTGAAAATGACGTCCATTCTTTCGTCCTATGGGTTGTTTAGTTTCCAGAGGGAAAGAAAATGATTTAGAAAATATTCAAAAACTTTTCTTTTTATCGTTCTGAATTTAGGTAAATGTATCTTTTCTTGCTAAATGCTAAATTTGTATTTCTTTTAGGATAATGTTTCTAACTCAGATGATGATGCAGCGAAGAAAAAGTATCTCTTCAACCATCATAAATGGGAGGGTGTGTCGTAATTGGCGCAATATTTAGGACGTGTTAAACACAACAAATCGGAATTCGGAATAAAACACGCCAGGCAACTCTTCTTATGTTATTTTTTCATATTCTTTATACATCGCTTGTGGGGCTTCTTTTGTGTTAACTGTGTATAGAACGAGCTAGAAAATTGAAAATAGTAACCTGGAAACGACAGAATTAATTGGTCAAATATGTAGGGACGTGAAGTTTTCGTTTTATTTTATCCCTAAAATCGGTGTTATTTTTAGCGATTTAATGCAAGCAAATAGGGATTATTTGCTTTATTCTGTAATGATTCTGGAAAGCAAGTAATATTGTAAACATAAAGTGGTCTGTGAAAGCTAATTAAAATAAAACTTTAAAACTAAACGAATAGTTTTAAATTTTAACATCTTAAATTTAAAAGAATAAATTATATTTTCGGACTTACCATCTGAGAAAAAATGGTTCGATATTCCTCCTAAACTTGGATTTATTTAATGTATGATTTGAATACATATAACGACTAAAAACCACACTGCAATGTTTCTTAACATTTTCTCCACTTAAAAAAAATCAATAATATATATATATATATATAAAAATTGAAAATCACTATGTGACTAAATCTCTTGAACCGCCCGACCGATCTCGATCAAATTTGTAACATGGATGAGGTTCGAGGCTGGGCTGGTTTTAGGCTATTCACTTTGATGGTAGAACTGAGAACAGAACTTAACTCCTTAACCACTAGACTGATCTTGATCAAATTTTCAACTTAGATGAGGTTCAGGCCTGAGATCGTTTTTGTGATTTAAATTTGACGGAGCAACGTAGGGAACGAGAGGAGGGGGATATATATATATATATATATATATATATATATATATATATATATATATATATATATATATATATAAATCAACTTATACAAGACTGAAAGTGACCATTTTGTAACTTAACTCTTGAACTATCCGACCGACCTCAATCAAATTTTCAAGATACATGAGGTTCGGATCTGGAAACATTTCTGTAACTTCACTTTAACGGTAGATCCTAGGGGAGGGGGACGTATAAATAAAACTAAAAAAAACTTAATAATTTTTTGAACCACCCAATCAATCTCGATCAAATTTTCAAATTATATGAGGGTCGGACCTTGGGTGTTTTCTCTCGTTTCACTTTGACGAGCCAACCTAGGGGAGGGGGAGGGGGATATATATGTAAAAAAAAAAAAAAAAAGTTAAAATGACTGCCTTTCTGACTTCATCACTCTTGAACCAAACGACCGATCTCAATCAAATTTTCAATACACATGAGTTTAGGGGCAGGGATTGCTTTAGGCTGTTCACTTTGACGATGAAACGTAGGGTTGGGTGAGGGGGAGATAAATTTAAAAATGATCAAAAATGACCGATATTAGTGTTGAATCCATAGTTTTCGTGGTCGATGAGAGAAACAGTGACACTTCTGATGCTGTTTCAATCCAAGTTCAGCCTTGATAGTTGGGAATGGGGAGGATACAACGTAGGGGAGGGGGATAAACATTTAAAAATGATTGAAAATGACTAATATTAGTGTTGAATCCATAGTTTTAGAAACAGCTGAGATTAGCAGTGACAATTCTGATGCCGTGTACCGCCGCACGGAGAGGAAAGGGGAGCTGTGTATACCTAAGGGGAGGGGGGGGAGAAATTTAAAAATGATCAAAAATGACCAATATTAGTGTTGAATCTATAGTTTTCGGGGTCGATGAGAGAAACAGTGACACTTCTGATGCTGTTTCAATCCAAGTTCAGCCCTGATAGTTGGGGAGGGGGATAAACATTTAAAAATGATCGAAAATGGTCAGTGTCGAATTTATAGTTTTCTGTGTCACTTAGATGAACAGTGATACTTTCTATCCCGTTTAAATTCAAATTCGACCCCGCAACTTGGGGGAGGGAGAGGAAGAGAGATCTAAAAATGATCGAAGATGACCGATATTAGTGCTGAATCCACATTTTTTTGGGGTGGCTGAGATAACGGTGGCACTTCCGATGCCATGGCCCACAACATAGGGGAGGAGGATATATATATATATATATATATATATATATATAAATGATCGAAAATGACCAATATTAGTGTCGAATCCATGGTTTTCGGGGTCGCCGAAATGATCAATGATCTTTCCGATGCTGCTTAAGACGATGCCATTAAAGACGAAAGCAGCATATTTCACGGGTACTAAACACATGAGATACGGAGTTGTGCATTTAGATTTTCATTTCAACCCAGCGAAGTGGGTAATATATGCTAGTCTTATCTAAAACGAAATTTATAGCAAAGTATTTATTAACAATTTCTTCACTTCAAAAAAGTCAATTCACAATATACTTATTTAAAACGCAATTCATATCATTATCAACACACATTTTCACTTAATGGCGAATTTATAGTTTCTTCAATTTTTCTTATTTTTCAAAAGACAAAATTGTCAATATTTCCACATTTTCTTCTTTAAGGTTTTGCCTTCTTTCTGTAACTACGCAGTTGTATTCTGAAAAATATATTTCAGAATCAACGTTGGAAGCTGGCGAAAATATTGCTTCAAGAGTACAGGCAGCAAAATCTCAGGGGGAAACTTTCACTAACCAACCGGTCGAAAAATAACAGGACTGATGGTCGTCTCTGAATCACATTTTGTTGCAAAGGAAACTTGTGTTATTTTATTAGTATTACCGGCAAACATGGCAATTTCGCGAATCTATCGCTTTATGCAATGCATTTCAGACTTATTTTGAAAGGTACCAAATTCGCGTTATTTCGCGATTTAAAAACACCAAAAACGGCCTTCTGTCATATATTTAGGTATATCTATATACTTTACTTTGCCTTTCTCAAGTTTTCGACGTTATCGAAAACTTCACGTCCCTACAAATGAGTAAGAATCCTGACATTATACAGGGTGTTTCAAAACAACACCGACAATGTTTACAAGGTGATTTCTGACACCAAAATAAGACAAAAAGTATAGACCATCCTGGGTGCACAAATGCTTCCTTTCGGAGCTATAGGCTACCGAAAACATATATATATATATAAGTTTAAAGGTCCATAGCTTCAAAACTATGGGACTTACCGTACTCGGGTTAAGACTTCACTTAGGAACTAATATGTGGGCTATCCAAAAATACATGTTTCAGAATCCTAAGGTACTCACGAAGCATTTTTATAGAGGAAGTTTGGCTACGGGCATATAATTTGAAGTACTTATCAACTACCTTTATAAAAATTGTTGCGGAAATGTCGTGGGATTCTGAACCTTGGATATTTGGATAGGGCACATACTAGTTTTCAAAAAGTCTTGACCCGACTACGGTAGGTCCATAGTTTTGAAGCCTCTAAATTTCATTTTTTAATGTTTTCGGCAACCTATAACTCCGAAAGGAAGCATTTGTGCACCAGGATGGTCTATACTTTTTTGTCTTATCTTGGTGTCAAGAACTACCTCCCAAGAAACACTCTGTATATAGCTTAAGATTGGTGTTCCGGTTTTTCGTTTACAAAATCTGGCAACCCTAAGTGGGGGTTATGCGTGTAAGGTCACAAACTCCCTCCGTGTTC
This sequence comes from Thermobia domestica, assembly GCF_964235325.1. Lineage (NCBI taxonomy): Eukaryota > Metazoa > Arthropoda > Insecta > Zygentoma > Lepismatidae > Thermobia > Thermobia domestica. Next base: position 206,336,052 of record NC_137466.1, on the reverse strand, counting down.
AGAAAACAAGCTGAAGTACCCATATAGTCAATTGGCCATGTTATGAGGAAAAATGATTATTATGTCGGCAAGAGAGTGGGGAAGATAGAAGTAGAAGGAGAGGAAAACCAAAAAGGAGATATGTAGATTGTGTGACTACGGACTGTAAGGAACAGAGAGTAATAGAGCATGATGTTTGGGACCAAACAAGATGGAAGTTATCATGAAAAATGTCGACCTCGCGTGAGTGAGTGAAGAGAGTAAAATATTATTATCTAAATGTTAAAATGCTAAGTTTATATGTATGTGGCCAATCCTTTCGACATTGAGTTCTCGAGAAACATACACTCTAGAAAGATGCTGTTTTCACTGAGCGATTGCAAATTTTGTACAGATTGTTCAGGGTTAATTGAATATTTTTTTTAAATGGCCATTATTTCTTTATACATTTTTTAGCGTACACTAAAAGGTTGAAATTTTAAAAAAGTAAAGCATCATATCCTACGAGTTAAACATTCCAACATCACATATTTGTATACGGGGTTAGTATATCTCTCCGGCGTTTCTTTCATGGTTAGATAATGAAAAAACGAAGGATAATCGTTTCTCCAGTCTAAGATGAATCTTTATAATTTCGAGTGTTTTGCAGAATGAACACCATATGCCACTAACATTATAATTAATTGTGTGTTTATTATATACCGCATGCAAGAAGAAAGACAATACTGATCATACATGAATTAGAAACTCCAACCGAAAGTAGGCTCAAATCTTGCAAACGGTGCGAGATATTAAAAAAATAATCGAAAAAAAAAATATCCTCGTGCCGATTTTTATTAAGAGGTCTTTCACTTGTGTCTGTAAAGGAACATGTATAGATGTTGTGAGGAATGACAAGGAGATTCATACTCATATGTGAATGATGCGCTATGTAGAGAGCGCAGGTGCAGCTAGTTATTATTAAAATGTGGAATCAGTTGATATCCTTAATATCAATAGTTACGTGTTCTTACCTTACCACTCAATTGGCTCATACAGTATTCTACAATAGATGTTGTTATGGTCTCAATCATCGCAATAAGTTCTTCCATAGATTTCGAAAGCTCAGCAGATGTTCTTATTTGAGCAAAAGTAGTTTGCAACCTTTCTGTAGACAAATGATAGGAACAATCGCTTATATAGATAACTCCTTCTATACATACTTTGTAACAGGATGAGTGGAACAGTTGCAGCTTATTTTCCAGCTGATTACTACGTTCTTGATGATAAGATCGAAGCGAATTAACGGGTTCTTGAATTTGCTTCGTGAAATAACTGAGTTGCTCGTTGTCGCTGTCCATTGACATAATTTTCAAGACGTTAGCAATTTGTTCACTCCACAGTTGCAATGTATGATAGAACTCCTTTGAATCAGCAGCTGATAAAGTCACATTTGTTGAGTTTCTTCGTCCGATATTCAAGAGCGTGATATGGTGACACCAAGAGTCAATGGAGCGCGCAAGACAGACGATTGTTTCTTCAAAAGCTTCAGAATTAATCCCCGGCTTTCGTTTGTTCATCACATCAACAAAAGTCTCACTTAAGTTGTCAATTATCTAAAAATAAAATAAAAAAAAATAGATTATATACATAGCAGAAAATGCATTTAACAATTCCGTATGAGCGAATAGTCTTGTAGACATGGGGGTCCGCAGGATTTATCGCTGGAGGGGACAAAGTTTGTAGTATTTTTTATTTACGGCATTTTTGTATTCAGGGTTGCATAAATGTGTCACAATATTTTGGGAACAGAGTCCTCAGGTCAAAATAAGAAATGAAGTTTATATGGACCTGTGCTCAAAAGTGGATAGTTTCGGAGTTATAGGGTGCCGAAAACGTGACATAAGTGAACTTTAAAAGCCTATTGTAGGCGGATCAAGACATCACTGAGAAACTGGAATGTGAACTATACAAATATCCATGTTTAAGAATGCTCCAGTACTTGCACAGCAATTTTTAGAGAGATGGGTGGAGAGTGACCAAGTACTCCCAAAAAGCCTGTCTAAAAATGATTATGCAAGTACCGCAGGTTCTGAAAGATGGATATTTGGACAGTTCACATACTATAGATATACCACATTGACTTGATCCCTAGTCTTCCGTTGCAAGCGCTGCTATCGGCTGAAGGAATTCCACTCGCTTTCTCTCGCTGAGCAACAGCTGAACCCTTATTGGCTCAACGCGTGGGTGTGTGAGGGCGTGAGCTTTAGTTCGCATTTTTGCCACGGCTCAAGACATTTTGGCAGCACAATAGTTCCTCAGTGATGTCTTGACTCGATTACAATCGGTCCTATAATATTGGAACTATGGACCTTAAATTTCATTTTTTTCACGTTTTCGACACCTTATAACTACAAAACTGCACTTCCGACCGCACATCCATATAAGCTTTTTTTTTTTCATATTTTGATGTAAGGAATCTATTACAAAAAAAAAAAAAGTGACACATTTCTGTAACACCCTGTATAAGGCTCAATGTTGAATAGAAGGCAAAGGATGTGCAAAGTTCTCCAGGGGTTACTTTGTATGGTATTATCCCGGTATTTGCAGCATAGTATTCAGCAAAAAGACAAATGCTTTTGCATTTTGTTGACCGCCTAGTAGCATGCACCAGATATTTTTTAAAAAGAACTTACGAGGGACCCTATCCAAGTGAGACTCTGACTTCGAGTCGAGACTATGGTCGTTGGATACCTTGTCCCAAAAGAACATAACACGAAAAGTGATACATCCTCGATCGCAACCGTTGCAGAGATATAAGCGTGAAAAGTTCGAAATTGAGCTCCATACTATACATTACAAAGTCAGCTTCCGGGTCAGATTTGGCGGAAACGGTCAGGTAAGGAAACTCAGCGAATACATATCAAAGTAGTGTTGGGAGCCCACCACCTTTTGAATGAAAAAAATGTTGCCCCCGGGGCACTCGCAGGGTCCCAGGCGGGGTCCAACTCAAAATTGGCAAATGGAACCGGGGGTCAAGTAGCATATTGTATGAAAGCTAGTGTTAAATAAAAGAAGATAGAACAAATCTCAACTCTCTATGATGACCCTGTGCAAACGGGCAACTGGTCAAAATGTCAATACAACCTACATCAGAAAATATATGGCCACTGTGAGAGACTCTGCAACAATTTGTTTAACTTCAATACCTTGCACTTTTAAACGTGTTTTTCTGTCTTGTTATTGTCACAACTTAACGGATTTAGAAGAGTGGCCATATATTTTCTGATGTAGGTTGTATTGACATTTTGACCAGTTGCCCGTTTGCACAGGGTCATCATAGAGAGTTGAGATTTGTTCTATCTTCTTTTATTTAACACTAGCTTTCATACAATATGCTACTTGACCCCCGGTTCCATTTGCCAATTTTGAGTTGGACCCCGCCTGGGACCCTGCGAGTGCCCCGGGGGCAACATTTTTTTCATTCAAAAGGTGGTGGGCTCCCAACACTACTTTGATATGTATTCGCTGAGTTTCCTTACCTGACCATTTCCGCCAAATCTGACCCGGAAGCTGACTTTGTAATGTATAGTATGGAGCTCAATTTCGAACTTTTCACGCTTATATCTCTGCAACGGTTGCGATCGAGGATGTATCACTTTTCGTGTTATGTTCTTTTGGGACAAGGTATCCAACGACCATAGTCTCGACTCGAAGTCAGAGTCGCACTTGGATAGGTTCCCTCGTTAGATACGTAAAAACAAATAGTGGGGTAGCATAATGATAGAATCATGCATATTGTGATAAGAACATAAAATTTTGTACAGAGCTTACTAACATAGTAACAAATAAATTTTGACGTAGACCCCAAAAATCTGACAACAATTTCCTGGAATTCCAGGCGCTGGAACATCTGGAGCACTGGAGAACGGTATGTTATCGCTGGAATAGCAGTTACGTGAAAACGGCTTGACTTACAGAGCCAACGTAAGACCCAAATGCAAGAGAAATAACAAGCCTTTAATTTAAATTCTATATTGTCTGAATTGAACATCATCCAGGGCCGCACGAGGGACCCAAAAATTCATTAAAAAACAAAAAGGAACTATGGTGTACTTTTTCTTTGTGCTTTTTACTTGGTCACTTCATGAAGAAAATGTTACATAAAGTAGTAATAAAGTCAAATTTAAATAAAGTAAACCACAGTTTCTTGCTGTAGTAATTGCATCAGTTTATAGTCATTTACACATACCATCACAGGAACACAAGGCTGTGCATAGAAGGAATAGGCCAGCACATTTACACATATTAGTGCACAGAGATTTCAATCCGCAACGAACAAGTTCTTGGCAGTGCCTGGAAAGTTCTGGTAGCACATACCCTGAATCACTCCTTTTCCAGTCCCACTGTTCAGGATCTGCCAAATTAGGTTGTACCGCAGACCACTGTGACCAAATATATCCTCCTTGCAAAATGGCTCTTTTCACATGTTGAAGAAGTGCAGCCTCAGTGGGAGGTACGCTTTCCAACTGACGACATTTTTCAGTTACAAGCATTCGACCACAGTCGTTTACATTTTGCAGGTTGCTGGTTCGATCATATAGGTACACGGTGAAACATTGCAATTTCATGAATGTGGTATCGTCTAATTTTAAAGGTGCATGTGAAAGTTCTACAAATGCAGCATTAATTTCTAGATTTGTCCGCCACGCTTTCCAAGCTGTTTTCTTTCCCCAACTTGCAAAGGCAGATACAGTATCGCATCCAGTGAATGCGTGCCAAAACAGGATGCCGTCACAGATTTCTGTCCCTAGTTTCTCCGCATACTGGTGAATAGGAAGAAAGCGTTTATGCTTACCAACACCATACTCAACCCACAGGTAGGACAGTAGTAGTTTGGGGAAAGCATGCAAAGCCAGGGCAACTACATCTGAATCTACCGTTTTGATGATAATGGATTTATGGCCTGCTTTACTGGCATGTTTGGCATGCAAAAGCAACTTCCTATCGGCCTCTTTATGCTTGCACGGTGCTAGTGGATCGTGTATATTTACGTCAAATGTACTCCATATGTCAATACCTTTAGTGCAAATAACAGTTTTCTCATTGGGTATTTTAGCCTCGTTCATAGATTCTGCAATTAAGTGAAAAAGACGTGTTTTGTTCTCTTCATTCTGCAAAAAACAGATTCCAATTTATCGGGATGGGAGTAGAGATTGTAACATGAACTCGTGATGCTGACTCTCGTTTCTGTCTCTCTTCACTTTTTAAACTATCTTGCAAGTAACGATCAAACACCAGATCAACTCTGCTCTTCTCTGATAGAATGGATGAAATATAAGTATGTACTTTCATCTGCAAGTAATCATAGAATGTTTGTGATGGTGACGGCTTCAATATATGGATGATAGCAGAGCCGTCTAATATCATACAAGTAGCAGGTGGAGGGGTAAATTGGGTATCGCCGTATTTTTCTTAACATGTAACTACATCCGATTTAGTTCCTTTGCTATGAATCCATCTTCAGAAATTGACGGAGGATATCCCAGATTTCCATGAGCAAAAAAGTCGGATAGATCTCCCTGTCGACTCTGACATGCTATGAAGAGACGACTGGAGAGAGCACAGTCATTTTTTAATATGGATACCTTACGGTGTTCAGGATTAAGTTTTTTCTTATTGTCTTGCAACAAAGAGCAAGGTTATTTCGTTTAATTGGTTCAAACAGTGATTTACTTCACAGCTGCAACCGTTTCTGTTTAAAACTGTTATACTGATCTCTTCCAAGAGTTTCAGCAATGTATACCGACTTAACTGAATCATCGGGCATTATAGGATAAGCATCGGGCATTAGTCGCAACCGAAGTTCATTACCTTCTTCATTAAAAGGATTGTTACCATTCTCTGAGAACACACGTACCAGTTCTGTGACATCATTTGTAAATCGCATATTAGCACCAGATGATTCTTCGTGGCGTATTCTGAGATCATAATTATCAGAGATCACCCCACACTCTTTCTCAAAACCCGATACAAGGTTGGCAATTACAGGTCCGAACACCATCCAGTTTAGCAAAGCACTTGAGTTGTCAAGAATTCGAATTGCAGTACGTTCAGACTTCACCGTCTTGTTGCACTGTTTGTGCATTTGATCATGTTCCATACAAGAATGTGGTCGACTTGTTTTGGAACCTACAAAAGCTCCACGAACAAATGGCAGGATGTCTAACCCTAAGTTCCTGTAAAGATCTAACAAATACTGACATCCATCTCGCGTAGTGAGTATGGTCAAGTGCGAACATCCAAGGGCACATTTGAGATAGTGAGCTTACATACTGTTCAAAATCTGCTATTCGCACATTGTGTAGGAAGTTCAAGGGCAGCAATTCCAACTATAATACTGTGTACTAGTATTTAAACTGAACTGATTCACTTTATCGAATATCAATCCATTCTTCAAATGATAGATGTTTGTCAGAACCAGAAGCCACATACTCTACGTACGCTTTCCTTAGTATAATGTACAATGCTGCTGATGTTACCTCGTGAGAATATATAGCTCGCTTAACGTGAGAACTATGCAGACATTGATCGGCTTTTCCAGAAGTTGTTACGCCTGCCTCAATCAAAAGATCCGTCCATCCACTTCCAGTTAACTACGTGCCCAACATTTCCAGAGACGCCATCTCGATATGCAAAGGACCAATCATAACTATAATTAAGTCTTCTCCATACAAATTGGGCATCTCCATTGTACTTGCTTTGCCGTTGCATAAACAGGCTGATCACACGTAATAACAAGTAATTGAGATGGATTCAATGAAGATAAAGTTATCTTGATTATATCAAAGCAATGCCGAATCATTGCAGGCGAATTTATGGAATCTGGAAGTAACGAAAGTAGAACACATTGACTTTTAGATGGAACCTTACCTCGATACTCACAAGTATAAAAAGCTGTCCATGTCACGTTTGGCGTATTTCCGGGACTTTCTGTTGCAACTGCTTGGATGTGTTCCAGCCACTTGCTTGACAACAACTTACTTTGGTCAGGCAGTTTATCAGGATTTATGCTCCAAACGGGCACATTGGATTTCAGTGGAGTCATCCAGGGGACATCTGTATACACGCTGGTAACGCACTTTCGCACTTTTTCGAAAATGTCTTAATGCTAACCCCAGAGTCACTTTTTTGGATATGATGATTGAATTATTGATATTGCTGTTCCATGAAAAGACTGATGCAATGTTGTTGATGATGGATTGTGATCAATGGTTGTTGGATGGATGTTGTCAATGGTTGAACATGTGAAAGTGTTAGGTTTGAAGAAAGAAGGGTATATTCTTTTTTCTTCTTCGTACTGCTTGCATAACGCATTCGTCATAGAAGCCGAAATTTCTCGAACTCGATCGTACGAAACACCTATTCCCAGTTTGTGGAGTCTATCTATGATACCTTTGTTTCTTGTCTTGGCATGGATCATTAATCCAATGTACAATGGCAACAGTGTTTCATTAGGCTGTGGGTGGCGTACGCTTACTTGATCTTGCTTTCTTTTTCTCTTCACGCAGTGATTGCCTCTAAAAGAAGCAAGTGAATTTGACTTCACCAACTCGGAATGATGATCGAGTAGATAGTCCCTCTTGAGTGTGTTTTCGTTTGGCAGCAAAAGCCCGCGCTAGCTTACCTTTGTCGAAATTATTTCGGCAAGTTTTGTGAAATTTCGCATGTTTTCTACTCATCGTCTCCTCTATTCCATTTCCGTCGTCGAGAAGATTAAGTTGAGTGCTTGATGGAAGTCCAATCTTTTCTTTAAAATCTAGAAGATGATTGCACAAAGATTTATAGCCTGCTCCCTTGTCCATGCACGAGCTGTTAGCAGGACATACCAACGATTCAGCTTTATTGTTCTGACATAATATACACATGTTCCAGTCTATGGTTTCAGAATTAGAATGGCTGAAATCGGCTGGGATCTTACCAATCTCACATTTTCTTCTTTTCGACATTTTTCGTAACTGTTACTGTTTGTTTAGTAGTTGTTTCTCTCTTATAAATACCTCAAAATATAACATAACTGCAAAATATATATTGCAGTTATTGATCTCATATACACTAAAATAATATCAACGTAAAGCTTAAGGTTTTGCTAAACGATTTACAAGAGTGTTATTGCCATATCTGGTAAGCCAAAGCTTCCAGATGGATAAAACCATAAAGAAACGTCATATGTTTTTTGTTTTTTAATGAATTTTGGGCCCCTCGTGCGGTCCTGGATGATGTTCAATTCAGACAATATAGAATTTAAATTAAAGGCTTGTTATTTCTCTTGCATTTGAGTCTTACTTTGGCTCTGTAGGTCAAGCCGTTTTCACGTAATGGCTATTCCAGCGATAACATACCGTTCTCCAGTGCTCCAGATGTTCCAGCGCTTGAAGTTCCAGGAAATTGTTGTCGGATTTTTGGGGTCTACGTCAGAATTTATTTGCTACTATATTAGTAGGCTCTGTGCAAAATTTTATGTTCTTATCACAATATGCATGATTCTTATGAATTTTTCCTCTAATCCACTCCACTAAAAGAAAATATTAGAGAATTAAATATAGAAAAAACATTGTTTGTCCCGGAAACTTAATTCAAATAGCTTAACTGATTCAATTGTATTCAGGAAGAAAGCCACCCCTCCTTGCGGACGTCCATGCTTGTAGACTAGCAGCTCACTGGAATACACGGGGCAACATTACAAAATAAAATTTGGCTAAAGCAAATTATTTTTAATAAATAATCGTGTTGCGTTTCGACAATGTATCATTGCCTTCATCAGACACATTATGAAATAAAATCTAAATGCTACAGTCTATATATCTTAGAAAATGAGAGGAGGTATCTCTAAGAACCAATGAAATTCTTCCTTTCACTTTTAATAACTTTTGATTGCATACAGATCTCAACTTTTACTGGTAAAACTCACTTTTTTAATAATTTGAACTTTTAATTGCCCATCTGCGTTACTCTATAAATACCTCAACACATCTGTGTTATATTTTTCTTTCTTCTCGGTTCTATCCAAAATCTTTCTCCACAAATCATGGATATTCAGCCTACTATTCCAATTCATCAGTCTCTCTCTCTCTCTCTCTCTCTCTCTTCGTATCCATGTGCCTCTTTCCATTTTCTTATAATGCTTCTTCTTTTCTTTCCAGTCTATTTCGTGTCCTATTTCTCCCACATCCTTATGTACTGCGTTCTTATCCCTATTCAATCTAACGTCGTCCTTGTGTTGTTTTATCATTTCTTCTACTTCCCTGTTTTTTTTTTTTTTTCTTATAACTCATTTCGCATTCTTTGCGCCTAATTCTATATACTACACCTTCCTCACTTACTTGAATCTACGTTTCTCTTCTTTTCTTTTCAATAGATTCTAATATTCTACTTCCCTTCCTGTATGTTATTATTCCTTTCTTCAATAGCTTCTTCAGAACATTTTTCTTCTTCTTTGCTCCCTATTCCAAACCACCTTTTCTTTTTCTTCTCATTCTTTTCCTTCTCTTTTGTTTTACTGTATCCTCTCTGCATTAATAAATTATGGAACTTCTGTATGTCTTTCTCCCTCTCTTCTCTTCTTCACTATCATTTCTATTCTTCTCTCCATATTTCTAAAATTCCTTTTAGTCCCTTCATTATATCATTACTTTTGTGACAACACACACCTGCTGACCATACTTTACTGTACCACATTTTTTTTCAAACTTCCCCTCTACCTTTTTTATTGTCATATTCTACTTCCCTTCCACATTCTCATTTCATCAATTTTCACAATTAATCACTTTCATTAATCATCTATCTCCTTTAGGTTACATAGTATAAACGTGGGACGTAAAAATAGAAATTTCATTATTTCAAGTTCCCCAAAAGCGGAATACTTCGAATTAATATAATAAATAACTGTAAATGTGTTAGCCTAAAATTTATCGGAAAGTCACTGTAATATTTTACGTAGTGCCCGGTTTCCTTGTATACTGCACTATTGTATAAGCTTACGTGGATTCACTTATTTGGCCATACAATTCATTTTAAATTCAAACTTAAACATTGTTCATTGTAAAATGTTTAGAAACTCAAAGAGTTAAAAAAAAAATATATTTAATACGGTAACTAATTTCGTTAAAAACTAATTTTTCGCTTAGTCAATTAATATTAACATCTTTATCACTATTTGTTCACGTAATAAGACAATATACAGAAAAAATTACAACAAACTTCTTGGGATTGTAACTAGGTGAAACACTTACTTGTATGCATAGAATTAAAACTGAAATTAACTGTTTGTTCTGTAAACAGTATCAATGTTTAAATTCTTTTCCTCATACACTTCTGTGAGCTGCTTTCTAGAAAATACTTGCTTGAAAGTTTACCGTAACTATATCAGGGTGTTTACTAAAATTCCAAAATGAAATTTCGTGACGTTTTCGTGACCTTTTCTTTACCAAATCATAAAATTTCCTAATATTTTCAAGAGCGAATTTGCGTGCCAATTAGGCCGAATTTTCATCCATGCGATAGAAACGTACTTTGCTTGCGATTTGGTAGCGTCTAAAGCCGGCCATAGACATTTTTATGGCGAATTTTGACGTTTCACAGAACAAAATTTTCCAATCTGTACTTACATTTGTACAGTTTAAAAAAATCGTGACCCAAAAGCTAAATTTCGTGACTTTTTTTCGTGACTTTCATGACCGTTTTCTGATTTCGTGACATTCGTGACCGATAAACACCCTGTATATTTTCAATGGAAGCAAAATATTGACAGTTGGTGTTTTGGAAGGAAGAAAACAATGCACTTTATCTGCATTCAAGTGAAGAACTTTTTTTGCACTTACAGCAGGTTGGTGACTAACTCTTAACTGAAATAAAGATAATGTCATCATAAGTACCATTAAAACTCTTGGCGTAACGGCCCATTTGTGAGCCTAAGCCTGCTCCAGCGCCATCTGCTAGCGACCGGCTGAACTACGTCTAGCCTAGCAGCGAGCACGTGGTCAGAGCGCCGCGACACTCTGTCCTTAACAGACACATTAGGATCTTTCTACACCTAGTGGCCGTCACGTCTTGTTTTCACGTTGACTCCCCATTTTGCCTCATGATGCTGGGTGGACGCCAAAAAAATTGGGAAGCACCGGCCGGGAATCGAACTCGGGACCACGCTGACATGAGTCCAACGCTCTAACCACTAGACTACGGTGTCCTCGTCATAAGTGCCATTATATACACAATAAATAGAGGAAATGAACAAATTTATATCATATCAATTTCTCTATAGGTGTAAAGAGATGTGAGAAGCATTTTGCATCAGGATTCGCCAACTGAGGAAGGTGAGAGAGGTCACCGAAAATGTTTTGTCTCAATAAATAACACCTCGCATTAGGTAAGCATCCTTTTCTTTAATTATTTTCAGACTATTTATTTTGTTTAAAGTAGGTGCTATCCTCACTTATTAAACCACTTGTATTACATCAAGAAATATAGTGACTCAATGGTAGAGTGCCTGTCGCTGATGCGAGGAGATCCTGGATTTTTCTGTACTCTCCCATTTCCTTCCACATTTTCATTACACCAATTATTTCATTATCATCCACTTTCATTAATTATCCGTCTCCTTTAGCCTAAAGGACATTATCATGGGACATAAAACTAACTAACTCTATGGCCTATGGAACCCGAAGGTTCAATAATGCATTCACAAAAGCTCTCCACTGACTTCTATCCTTAGCCAACTGGATCCAATTCCTATTTTTGCGAGATCCATCTTAATATTGTCCTCCCATCTGCGCCTAGGTCTTCGTAATGGTCGTTTTCCAACTGGTCTTCCAGTTAAAAACTTTGAAAGCGTTCCTACTTTCTTCCGTCCTGGCTACATGACCTGCCTACCTGAACCTCCTAGATTTGGTGACCCTAACAATGTTTGGTAAACCCTATAAATTATGTAGTTCCTCGTTATGAAGTTTCCGCCATTCTCCATTCTCGTTCTTCTTGGGCCCGAATATTCGTCTCAGGATCTTGTTATCAGGTACTTTCAGTCAGCGTTCTTCGCTCAGAATAAGTGACCATGTTTTGCAACCATACAGAACAACAGGCATGATTACCATTTTTTAAACTTTAAGCTTCGAATTCCTCGACAGAATTCGCAACGACAAGAGATTTTGAAGTAGATAATAACACGAATTTCCTGCTTTTAATCTACATTTAATTTCTTCGTGAATATGATTTTCGTCTGTTAATATTGATCCTAAATATTTGAAAGCATCCACTTTATCGAAAGTATTATTTGAAATTTTAACGCATCCATAATTTGTCGTATTACGATCCCGACGAACTTCCATGTATTTAGTTTTCTGTGCATTTACTTCTAAACCCATGTCCCTGCAAGCGTTTACTAAGACGTCTGCATTTCTTTCTATTGTTCTCCTATCATCCCCTATTAAAGTTACATCATCAACATACGCTACAAATTTAATTTCATTTGTAGTGCCTAAAATTTCCTAACCTATCCATAATTAAAAGTCCCGTACACACGAGAAGAGTAGAAGGCTGTTATAAACTTTATAGCCCCAACTATAAGACTGAATATTACAAGGATAGTTTAATTTCATTTTAGATTAAATAAGCTGCTGTAATAGCAGTGTAGAATTGGATTTTTTGTCTTTCTTGCTTACTATATAATACTACAAAACATACCACGCATGCATGCATACCTTACCTTTGCAAGCAACTGCTGTGTTTCATCTGAGCTAGCGAAACTTTTCAATGTGTCAGTAACAGATATCTTAAAGCTCTCTATAGAATCATGCAATTCCTTTACTTGTTCCTTGGATTGAAGTGGGACGTGGAATACTCCTTGTTTTCTAAATGTATCTAATTAAATACAGAGACATATTCATTTTAGTTTTAATTTAAGTACATACAGTAATTACTAATTGATATGATGGGATGAATGTCTGTTAACAATAAATAAGAATGCTCACAGATTAAAATATTCAAAAACACAAAATGCAAAGGTGTGAGAATTTTATTTATTGAATTTTATTTATTGAATTTTATTTATTTGAATTTTATTTCAAAAATTTAACTTTCTACCAATCATGACAACGGTATGCTCACAATAAGTCACACTTCAACACTGATTCAAATAGGATCTAAGTAAATAACTAGCTAAGTCAATGAAATAAGAAATTGTTTTGGCTAGTATATAAGTTATCAGACATTGATAGTACTTGGTGTTTTTAATCTTTTAAACAAAGGATGTGAAAGAAGCTATTCCTATACTCTCTTACGGCTGTCTGTTGAATTTTGTTTATTATTATTATTTCACTGCAATAAAATAAAACGTATTAAAATTTTACAAGCTTTCAGCACCTGTGGAATGCTACTCTACAAGATATCAGAATTTTTAAAATGTGAAATCCTTCTTCAATACTACCGATAAAAACAACGCAACTCTTGTTAGGACAGAAATTACTAGATCTATTTAACGAACGTCCAGTTACAATATTTGAGGCCAATTTACATTGGAATCAATAGACAAACGCTAAGAACAACAGAAAATAAAGTAAAGATTGTATTTAAAGATACAAAATTCCGATGTTTGCCTAATAGAACTGAGGAAAAAATCTGCAAAAGATTTTAGTTAGGATGGCGAAACAGAGGATTCAAACTTGAGACCTCCCGATTGCGAAGTAATATGCTAACCTTTAACGTACGGCCACTCGGTAGCCGGATTTCTGTAGCAAGATCTCCAAATATATTTGATTTGGAGTTTAGTACTTTCAGCAGCGAGGCTATTTGAAACGTGGACCTACAACTTAAAATGGGATCCGAACCACATGAGCTCCCGCCGAGAATCGAACCCGGGTCCTTCGCGCCAAAGGTGCACGCGTTAACCGCTTAGCCAGTAGGGAGCTCTGATCCCTAAATAAATCAGGTGGAAGAAAGGATAATAAATGGGAAATAATAAACGTAAGCTTTTTTAAAAATAAATAAATAAAAAATCTACAGAGTATGAAGTTTTGTTTTCTACTATGTAAATGATATTAAAAGAGATCGAGAGGTGCAGGTTTTCCATCCGTTTCCTGAAATTGTGGGCTTCTCGATCTGAAAAAGATAGTGAACAATATTTTGAAGAACTTCCTCTCTGTTATGTAGTACCGGTACACTATCAAAGACAATGACACCACAATTATCTTACCGCTCAACAGAAAGGAACTCGAAAACTTGACATTTTAGATTATAGCATTTTGTAACCACACTAAACCCTGTCTATCTTAATCACTACCAGAGAACAGTAAAAATATTATCGCCTAACGCTACAAAAAGTAAGTACTTTCGCTAAAAGCTTCACCAGATAGAGAAGGAAAATGGTGGGGAGTGAGAAAGAAAAGGAAAAAAAAAGAAAGGAAAATTATAAAAACATGTATAAACAAGGTGGCCACAAAGTCCCGTTAGCCTTGAAAATAAGTAACGTAAACTACACTGAAAGAACTGAGCAACATGAACAACAATGTTTTCGAGAAGTTTTATTAAGATAGGAAACACTAAGTGTCCAAAGGATCAGTATGTTGATCGTCATTCCCATAACACGTCGCCAGATTCTGTGCAACATTTTGCGGAGTATTGCATGGGCAACTTGTGTGAAAGCTTGTTTCACAGCTTCTGTCAGTTCGGCAGTGGTATCATAACAGTTTTGTGCAACGATGCCCTTTCTGAACCTCCATAGCGCATTATCATAAGTGGTGAGGTCTGGGCTTCGTGACACCCAACAACTTACAATAACATGTTCTTCAATACTGTAACTAGAAGTATCAGCCATCGTTCACACAATCTGATACATGGCATAACTTACATTAGCATTTATAAAGGGATAACAGCAAACCTTACATTAGCATTTATCAAGGAGTACGAGACTTTGTGGCCATCCTGTAGATAGTTGTGAACCGTTCAGGTGAAAGTTATATTATTGTGTCATCATACGAGATGGAGATCTCATTGATTCTTGGTAAATAATTTTCAGACTGTCAAATATTTTTGTCTAAACAATTAAGAAACTTTGTAAATATGTTTACGTGTTATATCATTAATTGTTATACACAGTAGATTTGTTTAAATATGTAATTTAATGACCTTGCGTTTCATGTTTAAATGGAAATTGTGCCACGTATCTGAATATTGTGCCTTCTCAGCAGATTATCATACGTTTGGCAGTTTAAGATAACACTCTATCCTGAAATCAAATATAAAATACCCGGACAAATTGGCAGAAAAAAGAGAGAGAAGTCAGCAGTGAAAGAAGCATGTGAGCAGTTTGGAGAGGTGAATACGCAAAAGGGTGCAAGTTGTAAGTATCGTTGAGTTGATTTCAGTTTAGTGTCCCTTTCAGCAGCGAGGCTATATGAGACGTGGACCTACTGATTAACGTGGAATCCGAACCACATGAGCTCCCGCCGGGAATCGAACCCGCGTCTCCCACGCCAAAGGCGCGTACGCTAAACGCTTAGCCACGAGGGAGCTCAAGTTGTAAGTATCGTATCATTGTTTACCTTCACCTCATCATGGTAAGTCAATTATCATTTCGCAGCTGGACGTTCTACTAGGCTAGTTCTAAAATCAAATTCTAGCAATTATAAAACTTGAAGTGAAGACAGAAGTCTGGGAATCTATTTAAAGAAACCCTCTTGTCCTGGACTCGATGTTTATCACTATTATCCCTTTTATCGAACGTAAGACCAGACAGCAGCATTTAAAATGCATGACCAGGGTCACGAAAGTCGCGAAAAAGTCACGAAATCAGAAAACGGTCATGAAAATCAAGAAGAAGTCACGAAATTTACCTTTTGAATCACGATGTTTTACTGTACTAATACAAGTAGAAACTGGAAAATTTTGTTTCATAAAACGTCAAAATTCACCGCCAAAAATGTCTATGGTCGGCTATAGACACTAACAAATCCGAAGCAAAGCACGCTTCTATCGAATACACGGAAATTAGGCCTAATTCGCACACAAAACAGCGATCGAGATTTTGCCTTTCTTGAAGAAACATGTCAATCAAATGTCTTCAAAACCTCCAGACACACAAAATTTCCACGTTCTACGGAAGTTTTTAGTGGACGACCTGCTACAAGCGAAACTTTCATTCCTGCAAATCAGTAGCAATATAACTACTACAATATCTGACAGATTTTTAATCGGGCAAGCCTCTTTTACCATTCATGTTTGACGAAATGTATTCTGAGGTCCGCAGTATTGGTAATCACTTCTTGAAAAAGAGTGTAATGTTTTCTGTTAAAACAGCGAAGCAACTGATAGTTGTGGATGTGACAAAGACAGAGAATCTACTGGATGTTAGATCAGTGGATATTGGGTTTGATGCAACAGCAGCATGCAAAGGGATACAAGAACTTGGAATTCTTTCTTTCAGAAAAGATTGCAGAATTTTTCTTGCTTCTTTGTTTACATCATTAGTTAATCAGAAATCACCATTGCGCAAAGTTATGGTGAGAGGATCATCATTGCCTTTCTCCGTATGTGATGACAAATAGTTCCTTGAGAGTGTATTAGTGGTGCTTTACAAGAACTCAACTAGAAAAACCATGTAGCTTACGTCAAAACAGATGAAATTAAGGAAAGTTATTTATCACTGTGTGAAAATCCACATATTCAAGAAGTATGTAAGTCGTTTAATTGGAAGAAAGACAGGTTAAATGTATTTCTTATGAAAACTTTCAGTCATGATGAAAAACTTGTAAAATTTTCTAAAAGTATGCTTACAATGTTCCATGGAAACAGTGATGTAGAAAGAGGATTTTCTGTTAACAAAGAGTGTTTAATAGAGGACCTCTGAACATCCTTTGATTTGCCAAAGTTTCGTATATTGTGCTGTACAAGCCAATGGAGGTTTACATAAGGTATCGGTAGCAAACTCTGTGATCATGGCTGTGAGAAATGCCTCGTTGAAACGAATGGAAGCTTTGAAGCAAAAACGAGATGAGGAACACGAAAGACAAAACAAAATCAAGATGGAAGCAGAATACGTTGAACAGTTGAAGAAGAAGAAAAGGAGATTGTTACATCAGACCGATGAGGAAGTTCAAGGACTTTAGAAGAAGATCGAGAAAGCTCAAAAAAGGGTAAATCAGTAGTGTGACATTTTTTGGAGGATTTGCCCCTCGTATATTTAATTGACAAGATTACATCGAGCTGGACAAAACGGCATGCTTGAGAGTAGATTCTCATGCGTAGTTTTTCAGAAAATCGAATTGTTATGGAGCTAAAAGGTATGTCATTCGTTGCCAATAATAATGGAACGGAAGAAATATATATATATATACACACACAGGGTGTTAATGAGCTATACCGACAAACTGTAAGAGGTGATTCTTCACATCAAAATAAGAGAAAAAGTTCATATGGACCTATGGAGAAAAGTGCATAGTTTCAGAGCTAGGGGCTGTCCAAAGTCGCAAAAAAGCTAAATTTCAACGGGCCCTCTTTCGAATTCGAGAAACTGTGGATGATGGTCCTTATCAGCGTATAGGAAGTCACGCATACGCAATCCAAAAATGCATATTTCATCAATGTTCAATGGATGTACATTGTATTCCCCTGCAGGATGTAATTCCCAGACATGCCATCAACCGACTTTTCAGATGTGCTCTAACTTTATGTTTGGTCCAAAGTAGGCAAACGATAAGCTTTCACAGTAGTGAACACGGAATCCTTTGGCAGAATCTCGGAAGTGTTAAGGACCGTCAGCAGCACGGTCTCTAGTATTCGGAAACACGCGTGCTGCGATATTTTCTTTCACGCTTATAAGTGGAAAAAACGTGAAATATACCGTGACGGAATTACATCACAGCAAACGTTATTTCCAACACAAAAGACCATAGAGCTGCTGGTTCCTAAATATTCCGATTTTCCTCCGAAGCATTGGGTGTCCATTGTTGTCAAGGTTTACATCTTGCCTACTTTGGATCCACCTTATATTCAGGACATATCTGCAAACACTGTTGAGGGCATATCTGAGAATAGCACCCTGTAGAGAATACCCTGCACACCCATTGAACATTGATGAAATATGCATTTTTTGATTACGTATGCGTGACTTCCCTTACCCTGATAAGAACTATCATCCACAATTTCTCAAATTCGAAATAGGGCCTGTTGAAATTTAGCTTTTTCGTGATTTTGGACAACTCTAGTTCTGAAACTATGCACTTTTCTCCATAGGTCCATATGAACTTTTTCTCTTATTTTGATGTGAAGAATCACCTCTTACAGTTTGTTGGTATAGCTCATTAACACCCTGTATATATCTTCCGTTCCATTATTATTGGCAACGAATGACATTCCTTTTAGCTCCATAACAATTCGATTTTCTGAAAAACTACGCATGAGAATCTACTCTCATGCATGTCGTTTTGTCCAGCTCGATGTAATCTTACCAATGAAATATGCGAGGGGCAGTCAAAGACTTCCTGAACTCTTAATTTGGGCTTTTTTTCATTCAATCACAATGAATCTTGTACAGTTGTCCGTAAGTTACCTAATTATGAATATGATAAGTGTGAACAGGTGATAACAGTCAGTTTACGAGTAGTGTAGTTAAACAGAGGAGTATATGGTGATCAATTGTTGCACTGTCGCAGTTCGAGTAACGCGCAAACATCTAGTTTTTGTGCAAATTGGGGAAATCTGCTTCAGATACCTACTTTGATAGCCTTAAAGTCAGTTTACGATGACAGTGCTTTAAGAAAAATAGAATCGGTACCCGTTTCGTCACCATAGAAGACATCAAAACCAACGTGACGGATGAACTTTGGAAAATGCCGAAACAGGACTTTCGCCGCTGTTTCCAGCAATGGTAGGAGCGCTGGAGGAAGTGTGTGTTCCAAAGGTATATACTTCAAAGGTGATTAAGTAAATATGTAATTATATTGTGGTAATAAAGAGCTACAATAAAATTCCCGCAACTTCTCTACTGCCCTCGTAAGAAGTCATTTTTTTTCTATAGTCAATATTGTAGTTAAACAAAATTAAATTTTAAGAGTTAATTTCTTGTATTTCATTAACCATGGTTTGTACTGTGGTCTTGTTGGTGTGATAGCTTGATTGAAGTATTACTTTTGTCATAACAGATGGCGTGTTTATCAGTTTCCAGATTTACATTTTTGTTTTCTCGAAAACCACGCATGAGGATTTTCACTGCCATATCATTTTGTTCAGCACAATGAGATCCATTGATTGGTATATGTCATATCATTGGAAGTAATAAGCTAATTATATTGTAGAAATTCTAATATACGAGGGCACTTTAAAAAACTCCGTTTGCGCATGTGCGAGAAATGGCCGGAAAGAGTGACATCAGTCCTGTGGCGTTGTGTGCAGTAGTTCAGTAGACAGTGAGCATTGGAAGGAGAAGGTTTACGTTGCAGTTCACTCGTCTGCTATAACAATTGAAAATGAACGCTCCAATAGAAAAAACTGCCAAATGTGAAGTGTGTACGGTAACACGATTGCTGAATGCGAAAAATCTTTTGGCAATTGCGATTCATCGCGAAATCCCCAGTTCCCATCATGGTAGTGTGAAGGTGGTTTGTGCTCCGCAGATTTTTGTGTATTAATATGGGAAGAAATATCCGATATTGAATTAGATTTAGTGTGAAGTGAACAGTAAGTACTGTAGATTATAATGGATTATTAACTTTACTAGCTACTGGTTCATTTCAGTAAATTATCAGCAATGAAACATTGAAGTGATCGGTCTAAAGAATATAAACAAACCAGTGACAGCATTGGAAACTCAGTGTGAGAAAATTATTGTGATGGAAATTCAGTGTTACTAGGTCACATCTCGAAACTTTCATAACTGAAATTGCCGTGTTATATCAGTGTCATAGATACTTTTTAAAGCTACACTACGACTAAATACTTTTATTAAATATGGTTAACATGAGATTTCCCAGTTTTTGTTAATAAAATTACGAATTTGGAGCAAGTTTTTGTACTTTTTGTTAAATATCAAGAAATTTATTGTTAAATATGGGAGTTTGTAGTAAATGTTCCAAAGCTGTTCCCAGGCAAGAACTGAATCTGAAAATTCAATGCAAAGCTTGTAAAAACATATATCACGGTACTTGCGTTAATCTCGCGGAAGATGATATTAAATTTCTTCGATCGAATGATCAAGCTTGGCGTTGCGACAATTGCGATCGAGCTAGGCGTTCTAGTACGGATAGTGACAAGTTACTGGAGACAACAACACAGTGTCCCTCCTTACTTGAAGTTTATCATTTACTGTTATCTATTAAAGAAGAAATTAATGACTTGAAAAAATCGAACAAAGAAGTCGAAGATGAATTAGGAAAGTCGTTAAACTTAGCACACGAAAAATTAGGTGAAAATTCGAAGCTTCTCAAAAATCAAAGTGAACTGCTAAAAGTATGCCAGGAAACTATCGATAATTTAAAAAGTGAAAATTTAAGGTTGCAAAAACAAATAGATAAAATGAACTTACAAATTGATGAGTTGGATCAATACGGACGGCGTAACACGTTGGAACTGTGCGGCGTTCCTGAGCTACCAAATGAAAACATATTAACTACTGTAAAAAATATAGGTCGTGCTATAGACGTAGATATTAATGACAACATGATTGATGCGTGCCACAGAGTAAAAAAACATCCCGGTCAGGATGCTGCTAATATAGTTGTTAAATTTGTAAGGAGAATAGATAAAGATAGGTTCTTACATAGAAGAAAGGTTAAACGTAATTTAAATTGTAAAGATATTGGCTTTACTACAGGGGGACCTATTTACGTAAACCAATGTCTCTCTGTACAAAGAAAAATTGTATTCAGTGAGGCGCGGAAAATTAAAAGAGAAAAAAATTACGAATATTTGTGGGTCGATTGGTCTGGTAACATTAAGTTGAGAAAAAGAGCAGATGACTCTGTAATTTATACACTTCGTACAATAGAGGATATTCGACAATTAACATAATTTATGAGTAATAATGATAGAGTGATTTCAATGTGTTACCAGAATGTACGAGGAATTAATACTAAATTAAATGAAATATATACAAGTATTTTAACAGAAAACTATGATTTCATTGTATTGACAGAAACATGGTTGAACAATAGTGTATTTGATAGTGAATTTATTGATGACAGATATATAGTTTTTCGACAAGATAGACCAAATAAAATAGGAGGAGGTTCACTTATAGCAGTATTAAAAAAGTTTCAAGTACAAGAAATTAGGATAAATATTGAACATGTTCAAATTGTCTGTATTAAGATGATAACAGGAGGTAGTACTTATATTATTGTATCAGTATACTTTCCACCTAACTCAAAAATTGAATCATATTATGATTTTTTTAGAAAATTTGAGGAGATCACTAATTTTCAGTTCTATAATATTATTATCGTAGGTGACTTTAACATACCCTCAATTACTGATTCCAGTTTTAATCTTATAACTGGAGGTCATATTTGTGTTGCGCTTGCAAACTTTTTGTCTTTGTTTAATCTTCAATCATACAATAATATAAGGAATAATAATGGAAGAACTTTAGATTTATTATTAACAAACTTAAAAGATATTAATATAACTAGGAATAATTGTCCTTTAGTAACTGAGGACTTACATCATCCTCTTTTATTAATTGAATTCTCTATTACATCTAAATGTTTAAAAACAAAGTTTAGTCCAACTATTATCTTTAACTATTGTAAAGCTGACTTTTACAATTTGTATAAGGATCTACATAAAATGGATTGGGGTCAGATATATCAATATGAGAACCCGAATGATTCATTAAATTATTTTTATAAGAAACTTGATGCTGTAATTAATAAGAATGTTCCTAAACGGAAAATAAATAAAAGAAGATCTTATCCATGTTGGTTTACAGCTGAGATTATAAATCTTATAAAACAGAAAGAATATTTTAGAAGAAAAAGGAATCATTCCAATTTTAATTTCCTCAAATTTGTTGAACTACGCAAAAAGTTGAAAGGTATGATAAGTAGATCTTACAAATTATACATTAGTAAGGTAGAGAATAATATAATTGAGAATCCAAAAACATTTTGGAGTTTCATAAATAATAAAAAGAGGGATAACAGGAAACAGAATCAGATGACTTGTGATGGTAAATTGCTTAATTCCAGTAAATAAATAGTGGATTCTTTTGCAGATTATTTTAAGTGTGTTTATTCCTCGGATTGCTCTTCTTATACAATTTCTGAACCGAGTTATCAAGAAACAACCCACTGTTTAAATATTTCTACTATCACTGTAAAAGATTACGAGATATCTGTGAAAAAATTAAAATCAAGTAAAGTGAGTGGTTATGATGAAATACCTACTTATATATTTAAAGCATGTGGGGAAGTTCTTCGTGTTCCTCTTTTATATATATACAATAGCATCTTGAAATCTCAAATATTTCCAGATATTTGGAAAATTAGTAAAATTGTACCTATTTTCAAGTCGGGCAATCCGTGTGAAGTAAAAAATTATCGGCCGATTTCACTTATATCTGTTCCTTCGAAAATATTTGAGCAAATTTTATACCAGAAAATTTTTGAGCATGTTAAATCTTATATATCAACTTATCAACATGGTTTTTATCCGAAAAGATGTACTGTTACTAACTTGGTCACATTTACTCAATTTATATCTGATTCTTTCAATGATGGCTACTCTGTGGACGCAATATACACTGATTTTGCTAAAGCATTTGATAAATTGGATCATACCATTTTGCTTCAGAAGTTGTCTAATTTTGGTTTTTCTTATGAATTACTAAAATTAATTTCTTCTTATTTAAGCAACCGGAAGCAGTTTGTAGTATATAAGCAATTACACTCTTTTATGTTCAATGTAAATTCAGGTGTACCACAGGGATCCAATTTGGGACCATTGTTTTTTTTACTATTTATAAATGACTTACCACGTGTTATTAACTTCTCAAAATGTCTTTTATTTGCTGACGACCTTAAAATTTATAAGAAGATAACTAATCAACTCGATTGTATTGAGCTACAACACGATATAGATAGTTGTTACATATGGTCGCTGCAAAATAAACTTAATTTTAATATAAAGAAATGCTTAGTCTGTACATTTTCAAGACAATGTACTCCATACATCCATGAATATGTTATGAATCGTGAAACATTAACCAGAGTAAATTTTACTAAAGATCTGGGTGTATGGCTAAACAACAAACTTACATATGAATTACACATTGAAAAAATAGTTAATGAATCTTATAAGGCACTTGGTTTTGTTCTACGAAATTCTAAAGTTTTAAATAATATTCAAACTGCATTCAAGCTATTTAATAGCTATGTAAGAAGCAGACTAGAGTACGCAAGCGTGGTATGGAATCCTTTTTATCACTGTTATATTAAGAAAATTGAAAGAATTCAAATTAAATTTTTGCGACATATGTACTACAAGAAATATAGAAGATCTTCATATGAAGAAAATATTTCTTATGATAATTTGGTTAATGAATTTACTTGTGACACATTAGAATTAAGGAGAGAAATAACAGATCATTTATTTTTGTATAAAATTGTAAATGGCCTTCTGGAATGTGATGAGTGTTTACAACTATTGAACTTCAATGTTAAAATGAAGGCGTTACGTAATCGGCAACCATTCTATTGTAAGAAATCTAATTCAGTGTCTCATCAAAACTCACCACTTATAAGACTCTCCAGGAAACATAATAATGCCATTAAAGGAAAAAATGAAATCGATTTTGCAATGACAATGAAAGTATTTTTGGCGAATTTAAGGGAGAATTTAAGTACATGAAATAATAGTACTGGTAATTGTGAATAACGCCAAGTATTACTAAATTTAGGAATTATTTTGAAATATTGAATTTATATTGCCTTAAAGAGATTATTGTTGTGTAATTTTATGTATATATGTTTTTGCTTTGCTTCGATTTATTGTGTTATTTTATTCCTTAAGTCTTTTTTTTTTCTTATTTCTGTTATTGGTATATTCTTCTTCACAGTATGCTGTGGCTGTAATGTTGTGCAATGGTTAAAAATTATCATGTAATTGCAAATATTTATATTATATTAATTATTTGTACAATGTAATTTCGAATATGTATATTATATATTGATTATTGGTACAATGTGATAGCTTATGTATGTTGTGAGGTATGTTCGTAAATCTGCATATTACTAATTACATAGTTATAATGCCTATTGTAATTGGAGCTCAAGCTCTGTTATAGGTGATAGATAATAATAAAATAAAATAAAATAAATAAATAAAATAAAAATAAATGTGTGGTGTCTACGGACCAAACGCGATGAGTGAAAGTGTCCTACGTTAATGGTGTGTGATATGTTTAAGATCGACGAACTGATGTGCACGATGCGGCAAGAAGTGATTCTCCATCTGAAGTCAGCGCTATAGCCCAGATTTGTAGCCGAGTGACTACCATCTCCTCAGGCATACGAAACAGTGGCTTGCATCGCACCGCTTCGACAATGACAATGCGCTTCATAATGCTGTTAGTGGGTGGCTTCATTCCCAGACGGAAGATTTTTTATGCAGAAAGAATTTCAAACCTTATAAACCATTATGACAAGTGCGTCAATTCGAATGCTGAATATGCTGAAAAGTAATGTAGTGTTGTACATTTTCTAAAGTGTATAATTATTTTTAAAATTGCCCTCGTATATACTTAGGTTTATTTTTCCTATCATTATATTGAAATTCCGAAGTTTTGCGTATAAAGCACTTACTTAAATGTTCATTCCAGCTGGATAATGTATGTTGTAGCTGTTCCAACATTTTCCCATCCACTTCGTTCACATATGTATAATCTTCCGTCATGTATTCACCTGTTAGGACATTCACAAGGTAAGTTAAGCTTTTCTGTATGTTTTCCATTGCATTTTTCAGTTGTTTCTCATCGTTACTGCGAATATTAAAACAAAGAAAAGTATTATGCGTATATGTATTCCCTTTGCTTAAAGCTGAAGTTGACCTACTTACTACGACTCATGACGTTGATTAAAGAATATAGGATATTTTGAGTGAACTTCGACGCTTCATCAGGTGAAGTAAAACTATAAAAATAAGTTAACTAGTGAAAGGCACAATCAAGCCAAAGGTCAGAGATAAAGTACGAGATATGATCAAAAAATACGATAATTTTATTAGAAACAAACTAATAAGCTTATGTAGAATTTGATTTAATCTCCTTCAAAGTACTATCCTTGGCTAGCAATGCCCTTATTCTGACGTTAAATCCATGACTGCAAGCATTTCTGGAAGGCTTTTTTTGGAAGAGGGTTCAACTGCTATGTCGTGGCCTCAATATCAGAAATGGTATCAAAACGCTTTCCTTTAAGCAGTTTTAATTTTTGCGAAAAGCTAGAAGTTGCATGGTGCTGTATCTGGAGAGCACAGTGAATGTCGACAGACAGGAATTTTTTTTTTTCGGCCAAAAACTCGGATCAAAGGCAAGGCGTGCCACGGCACGTTTTTGTGGTAAACAAAAAAGCCATTTGCCCATTTAATCGCCTTTTCAAGAACCCATACGAGATGTTTCGTTCTTCGGAAAGCTCTCGAATGGTCACTCAGTTGTTTGAACAAATTATTTCTGCCACTTTTTGCACGTTTTCATCTGTTTATGACGTCGAAGGACGTCTCGATCGTTGCTCGTTTTCAATCGACTCCTTGCCGCTTTTGAATCGCTCATATCATTTGTGAACAGTCTTCAATGCCATCCCTTCATCGCCATACACTGATTTTGACATTTTGTGAGAATGTTAGCGCGCGACAGACACTCTTAACACGTCGTCACTCTTCTGCCTTTGGAAGCCAAACTAACATGTCACAACTGGTTCAAATTCTACACTGACTATACCAATGGTTTAGGCTACCAGGCTTAGTAGTTGAAATGGATACAACATCGATAGATGGCGCTGTGAAACTACATTCACCTTACTTTTTGATCACACCTTGTATTCACATGAACTAATAGGAAAATCTTTCAGTTTTCGTCCCATGCCGTGCAAGCTAAAGAAGACAGTGATGAGAATAAGTGAAAATGGTGGAATGGAGAAAGTCGGAGAACCCCGACAAAACCTAGGTACACGGTATTTGTCCACTAAAAACTTACTTGGGGAGAGCCATACATAGATAAATATCGTGTGCGTGGGTTTTCGCAGCTTCTCTAGTTTCCATCCACTTCTGCCATTCCACCATTATTATCTAGCTCATCATCACCGTCTGCCTTAGCCTTGGTGCATAATCGTGGGATGTTAAACTAAAAAGGAATTCAAAAAAATATAAGTTTCTTAAAAAGGACACTAATGGCGGTGATCGTTGCAAACGTTTCACTGCACCTTTAAACAACTATATGCTTAAATAATATATAACTTAAGTTTACCTGATTTCGTCATAGAAAGAGTCAAGTTTATCTAAAACAGTGACACCCATTTCTGACAGAGCTTGTATATTTGATGAACTGATGTATTTAGCTGTAGAAAGTAGATGAGATGCTATAGCTTCCCATTCTTTGGTAGTCGCTAATAGATTTTCCAAGGTTGAAGTTTTCTGTTCAGATGACAAATTATAGGCGAGATTTATAGCCAGTAACTGCCAATCACTACATTCACCTTGTAAATATTCTATCTGAAAGAAATCGGAAAGAATTTCTCAGAAGCCGAGTAATAATATTTTACCTTTCGTATGTGTAATCTTATGTTTGAATCAGTGATGTCAACTTGAAGTCTTTCAATCTAAATTTGATGGGGCAGAGGAGGTGGGGGCTAAATAAAATAATATTTTAAGTTTTACGTCTCACGCTTATGTCGGCTAGGCTAAAGAAGATGGTGGTGAAGATAAATGAATGAAATAGTGGAATGAAGAAAGTGTGAGGAAACGGGAAAACCCAGAGAAAACCCACGCACACGGTGTTTATCCTCCACAAACCGCACTTGGTGCGAGCTGGAATCGAACCAAGGATATCATTCACCAGAGGTGAACACTACCACTGTGCATCGCGACCCCTTCAGTGGGGGGAGTCTATATTTGGGGGTATATATTTTTAGAGAAAATTTCTAGGGATTTTTATATCAGCTTGCTTTTAATCTCCCTCATATTCTTGAGGTCGTGGGGTCATTTAGTCCAGTTCTCTCTTATTTCCTTAGCCACATTTAATTTACTTTGGTTATAACACTCAAGTTTATTACAATCTCATTTTTAAAACAGAATTAAGGCTAAAATATCATTTAGAGAGATTCTGTGATACAATCTATGGGAAACTCCCTTTGGGATTGCCATCACTAACAGAAAAGCAATCCAGTCTTATC
This sequence comes from Thermobia domestica, assembly GCF_964235325.1. Lineage (NCBI taxonomy): Eukaryota > Metazoa > Arthropoda > Insecta > Zygentoma > Lepismatidae > Thermobia > Thermobia domestica. Next base: position 206,308,672 of record NC_137466.1, on the reverse strand, counting down.
ACTTTTCAAAGAAAACAATAATATTAAAAGTAACTTTTTTTAACTATTCGTAATCATCTAAGCTCACTACCTCAAAATTTGGAGAAAACAATTATACATAAATAAACAATCTTAGCCACAATTATTAATACATCTTATTTATAATTTTAAGTATTTCACTCCTCTTCATTGCACTGCACTTCAAGTGTAAAATTTTACTCATGGGTAAATTGTTTCAACTTGTAGCCTCTAATATAACGTGGAAATTATGTTAATTATGCAAGTTAAACTCACTGAGATTTGTATTTTTCAATGAAGCAGTTTATAACTATCTCAATACTTGTCGGGTTACCCTCATCCAAATTTAACTCTGGGTATTTGGTCCTAACGAAATATACACATTTCCTTTCACTAGTGATGACATTTGCCTAGTAATCTGACATTCTCCAAGTTGAGTTTGGATGTACCTAGATTTCGTGTTAAGCCAGAAACTATATAACCCTTATCTTTTGCGTCTCTTGTATGTCTTTGTATTCTTGTTTCCATATTACTCTTGGTCACTCCAATGTAAAAACTGTCGCATTCACAGAGAAAATCAATTATTGAGCGTATGGAACACATTATAATAATAATAATAATTGAAAACTCTCTTGAATAATTCCTTTCCTGTTCTTTCTAGCCTCTATTTCAAGTGTTCCCCGCGGGCACTTTTCTTCACAGCTTAGGCTTAAGACTTAAAACTGTAATACAGATTAGTAATAATAAGTTTTTGCTTTCACCAGTTTATACGAGGGCTATCCAGAAAGTAAATCATGTTTCGGAATAAAAGAAGACAAGTGAAAGTAGATACATTTTGAAGCAACACTGTTACACTACTTTTTGACATAGTCGCCGTACAAGTTTACGCACTTATCATACCGATGAACAAGCTTACAAAACAAAGTTTATTTTCATCAAATGTAGCCGCCTCTAACTTGAACCATTCCTACACGCCAGTTTGAAAGGCTGCGTCGTCATGAAAGCCTTGTGCTGCTAGTCAGGTCTTCATGTGGAGAAATAAGTGGTAGTCACTTGGTGCGAAATCCGGATTATATGGCGGATGGTCGAAAACCTCCTAATGAAAGGCCTGTCAGAGATCCTGAGTTTGTTGGCTGAGTGCGGGCGTGCGTTGTCATGAAACAGAAGGAGTTTTGCACTCAGTTTTCTTCAGCGTTTGTTTTAAATTGCTCTTCACAACTTCTGTAATGTTTCACATTTTCAGCGATAATTGTTGCACCACGTTCCAAGAAATTGACTAGCAGTACATTTTGCAGACATAAGTTGTAAGGTTAAAAAAAAAGGAAAACGTGTGTCCTCATCCCATGGGCTATTTTCTTGTTTCACAATTAACGTATTTAACCCAAGTCTCGTCTGCAATAATGATACGGTCAATAAAAGAATCCCCGTCTTTATTATAGGCTTCAAGGCGAGTACCATCCGCTGAGTTTTGTGTTCATCTGTCAAAACCTTTGGAACCCATCTTAGACAAAACTTATGGCAGCCTAACTTTTGGGTCACAACTGCATACAATAAACTCCGTCAAATCTGTGGAAACTCACACGGAGTTCTATTATCGTAAAACGGCGATTTTCACAAATCTTGTCATTGATTTTGCGACCAGTTCCGGTCGCCCACTTTGGTCTTCAATCATGATGTTCAATCGATTTTTGATCGTGACGTTCATGCGGTTATCTTTAAACAGGAGGTCTCACTCCACCTCATCAAATCTTTACCCTAAACTTCACACAGTTCTCGATGAATGCCAATCGATTGTGTTTTTCGCCAACAAAAATCGTATGACCGATCTCACTTCATAACTGCCGGTATTTTCAATCGGAGCACTTATGTTAACAGTGTATTATGAACACAGCAAAAGCAACACGAACTTCACCCATCCATAGCTGAATGGGCACTGAATAGATACGTAGAAGTCACTACACAAAATGACTCCTAAAAGCACCCGCCTAAACGTGAATGACTTTTCAGATAGCCCTCGTATTTTTATTTAAGTCAGATTTTGTAGTACTTTTTAACATTTTTATATATCTTTCACTACAGAGTTCTGGAATAATTCTTAAGATAATATCAAATGGAGAAATCAATCCTTGAATACTTAGCGTATGAAATGCATAATAATAATTTAAAAACTCTCCTGAATATTGCTTCTTTCATGTGTTTTTTTTTTAGCTTATATTTCAAGTGCACTTTTGTTAAAAAGCTTATATTGAAATTCTTCATTTCTTTTAGTCTATGCAGGTCTTCATATAGGTCACTACAGTGGTGTGTATTTACATACTTTTTTTTTAATATAGAAAAAATTTGATTAGTGCATTAACAGCTAAATTAAACCCTATAATAACGAATGAAGTGGCCCGATGTAAAATACTTCTACTTTTCAAACTGTGTGTTTTGTAGTTTGGAGATGTTTTGAACACTGAAACAGCTTCTACATTTTCATGCGACTCTCTCATGTGTTCCTTTAATCTAATTTTTCTTTTAATCATTTCACATAAGGAAGTGTCACAAGAACGTAAGACCTGGCAAATGCCACTTAAGCTGTGCTTATCCACGGAATAATTTTTATAATGATTTACAAGTTCTTTCTATGCTTCTAGAACGCTTAAAATTAACTTTAAGGTTGTATTTTTCTAGTGTTTTTTTTTTTTTTTTTTTTTTTTTTTTTTTTTTTTTTTACCTGAATACAATGGAAATTGGACCCATAGGAGTTTTTCAGACCTATTTTTCCACGTCATATACATGTTGTGGATTTCTTGTTTGCATGTGTTAGGATCTAAGAGGAATGTAGCCGTTAATACACCCTAGGTTTATAGCAGAGCTGTAATCGAGGGTACACGGCGGTACACGGCGTATACTCTCTGCTTAATCGTAGTCATTACAGTGTACCTTCTGTTTCAAAGCGTATAGTACTTTCTACTTTTGTTTCGTTTATATTTATTTATTTAATTGAGCCATGACTCCAATGATAACCCGGCGTCAGGATGTGGCGCCTCCATTGCCCACTTCTTCGGAGCTGCAGTCAGCCTGGTCCTCCAGGTTGGGGGTTATGCCGGGCCAATCGCCTGGCATTTAAATCCTGGGATCAAGCACAGTAGAAAGATAAGCATCGGATGTGGACTGCTCTTTTTGGATACCAACCTTGCTATGGCGTATTTATGATAAATGGATTTGTGGTTTTAAGACGCATGGATCCAGAGCTATGGGACAGATGAGTGAAGCACATGGAATGGATCGAATAGTGCCGTGAATAGTTGATGGGAGTCTTTGGAAGTGGTGATTTAAGTAAGAAGTGTCATCAAAAAGACCCCATGCTGTAAACGTCGTCAACAGCTAGTGGCCCACTTACCGGTAAATGTCGATCGTCGATACAGCGATGCGTCGAAGGATTGGCGCTAGTGTGCCACTAGTGGCATGGTTTCGTCGAGTCGAAACAGATATCTAGAGTAGGAGTATCGAAGGTACCACCGGGTAGCAGCGAGGACTTCATTTTGGTCCGGGACCAACACGAACTATCGCCTCTCATGTGCATGCGGTTATCATTATTATATATTATTTTTTACTGACAAATAGTTCCTAAAGTGAGCTCCGGGAGTCAGTAGTAACCTCCTGCCTCTACATCATGAAGTGAAAAATCTTGAGATGAATACGAATAATTATATGAATTTAGATGGCAATTTTCACCGATCATTAGAAAGTGAATATGGAGAACTATGAAATAAAGTAAGTTGACGCGTGTCATTTTGTTATATTATTACATGCCGAATACATTTTATCTGATCCCAAACGGTTATCGTCGAATATACATGGTTAAAGGAGCACTCTGATTAGCCAAATTAAAAAGACTTCAACGATTTATCTCACTACAAGCGTTGTTTTCTTCATAACCTCCGTGATGAAGTTGAAAGAACACGAGGCTAGTAATCATAAAGTTGATGGTTCGCGCCCACCCCGGGAGTTTTAAAATCTTTTTTTAAAGCGTTTTTTAGACTCACCTTGATATAAACAAATCACGCATATAGATGATTTAATGTATTTTGTGTTTTTTTTTTTTGGCGTTCCATCGCGTCTCTGCCATGGTGGGTTGCTGGTGGTATAATTTTAGAAACGGATCGTCGTGAGAGGCCGCCAATGTCTAGCGAGATGTCGCTAGTTGCCCATCGGTGGTCCATCGACGCTTACGGCATGTGGGATGGCATGAAACGCTTTTAGACTATAAAACAGCAATGTGTCATTTATATTTTATTTGAATTAATACGTGCGTTTTCATTAAAAATATGCTTTTTTTTTTTTATGACAATCGAAGATGATCACAAAACAGCGTATACCCTCTGAAATTTTTAGGACTGCTTTATAGTTTATTCAGTTCTTCAGCTAAAAGTTCCTGAAATGTCACCAATCTGAAAGCTCTAATAAACATGTTTAGCCATACGCTGGCCTTGGTCTGCCAAGAGTGTCCTGAAGTTCTTTTGGTGAATATATTACTTGCTAAAAGTTTGCTAAATACTTTGAATTAAAATCTATTGAATTTCCTATAAAATATAACGTCCAAAAAATTTGTGGAGTTGTTGCTTTTCTTTTCAATCGTAAATTTTATCTTTGTATCAACACTCTCTAAGTTTCCTAGAAGAGAATTCAGCTCTTCCTCATTTCTGTGCATCACAAGTATGTCATCCGCGAAACGAAAATTCAGGCTTATCTAAAATGTTGGTTTCGAAATAGTTTAACCAATGGTTTAGCCAATACCGGTGATAACTTTCGCATGATAAGATCATCCTTTGCCAATAGATTCGATCCTCGAATTTAAAGTAGTTCAGTAAACATACTTCTAACATAACACACAAATAGTGAATGGCTGGACCGAGACTCACACCCGGGACCTTCGGCATATCGCCATCGCGTAGCAGTTAACGCATCAGCATGGTACGCCGAAGGTTCCAGGTTCGAGTTCCGATCCAGTTATTCACTTTTTAATTATTTGCGTGTTATTGAATTTGCAACTACAGAGAATCTGGTGTGTGAAAATAAGTTTAAATCGGTTGTTTTCTCTTTTCATTAATATATGCTTCTAACATTTTGGTTAACTCACAAATGTGTAATTCATTCAGTTTGTAAGTCGTTGGAAACAAAGATAACTAAATGTATATGCATGAATGTCAACAATGCCAATTGATCCGCACTGACTGAAGAATATACTTCATTCTTTACCTCTACACTGGGGCCGCGGTGGCTCAGTGGTAGAGCATTCACCTCTGGTACCTGGGGTCCTTGGTTCGATACCAGCTCCTGCAAAGTGAACTTTGTGGTGGACAAACACCATGTGCGTGGATTTTCTCGGGTTTCTCCCGTTTTCTCTCACTTTCTTTATTTCACCACTTATTCATTTCCCATCAACGCAGGACGTAAAACTTAAAAATTTCATTTCATTTTTACCTCTAAACTATTATTAACTTCGTATTTGAATTTTGTTGTATTTGTAACAACAGTATTGCCACAGCTATTAAGCCAATTTGTACGATGGATAAAACCTTCCTGAGATGATGAGTCACATGGGTATATCTTTACTGTGTAGCTTAGGTATTCCATAAATAACTGGTAGAGTTGGATTTTTTTCTGTGTTTGTCGTCTATAAGCCATAATTCCAAAATGGTGTAACTCCTTTTAGTATTTATGTCCGTTAAAGGACCGGTATTCCTTGAAAAAAAAAATCTATATCTATCTATCTATATATATAAAAGGACAATTATTCAGATGAGTTTTAATTAGACAGCCACACACACACACACAAAATAAAGCTCTGTGTACTGGACCCCAGGGTGTGGATTCGACGAATTTTGATACACAGAATCCAAATTTCAAAACCCCAGGACAATTGACTGCGTCATTTTTTTTTTTTTTTTTTTTTTTTTTTTATGGGCGAAAAATTTGAATGATTTTCGATAGGGAGGTCACACAATTTTCGCTCATAGAACAAATTGACACGGTCAGACGTCCTAGCGGTTCAAAATTTGGATTCTGTGTAACAAAATACACCGAGTCCACACCCTGGGGGCCCGCTGCACAGAACTTTCTTTATTATTATTATTATTATTTTATTTGCTGTATAACGTGTATCACCCCTATCCAAAATCGCTCAACTTTTTCGCCCATAACAAAAAATTGACAGATCGATCTTCCTCAAGTTTCGTAATTTGGATTCTGTGTAACAAAATACACCGAATCCACACCCTGGGATCCGGTGCAGATTTTTTTTATTTATTTATTTATTGTGTGTGTGTGGCTGTGTTATTACTATGTACATAAATATTACATTGAACGTAAATTGTCAATAGTGTTTAATTTGACAACATTGTACAGTAAGAAACAATATTAAGTACAGGTTCGAGATATAAGAAATGATAGTTCCAACCTACACTTAATATTCTTTCTGACTGTACATACAGGGATTTCAATATCCATCGGTTGGAAAACAATAATTTGCGACGCAGAAGATTAAAGGATAAGATTCCTTTATATATATAAGGTTTAATTTAACTGTTAGTGTATTAATCAAATTATATTACATTGAAAAAATGGATAATATATATATATATATATATATATATATATATATATATATATATATATATATATATATATATATATAGTACTATAGTCACCAAAACTTCGTGAAAACTTGCCTAGAAATTTTCAACACATGCTCTGAAGAAAAGTGCCCGCAGGAAGCACTTGAAATATACGCTTAAACAACATTATTAAAGTTCAGAATTTTATATAACTTGTTTATATATAAAAGTGGCCATTACGTATTTATTAACAGAGAACTACATGTATTTCTATAAGTGCTAGAAAGACACTACTGTACACATTACTATTTACGAAGAGAATGATGCAAATGCAATTACCTTCTTTTCAAGAGCTTTAACTGCTTGATTATACAAATTATCATAACCACTGGAAATGTTAAGATCCTTATTTATATTCCAACAAGAGCTCAGCATTTCTTCTTTTAAATTAGCAGCAGATGTTGCAGCAGCTTTGTTGTCAGTTCTCATATTGTTCAATTGTTTCACCTTTGCTTCTAGAAAAAGAATTTTAAAAAAATAAAAAAGGGAGTATTAATAGAAAGTTGTGTAGTATTTTATAATCAAGAATAATATTCCTTTCTTTAAATAATACAGATTGAAAAAATGAATATTGTCTAAATTGGACCTTATCAACAATTCTAAAGTAGGATTTGTTGGAGGATATGGTGGGCACAACAGAGTTTTCCAATTATGTTACCAATGTCTCACTGGTAAGGCATCCAACTACTATGCGAAGGATCTTTGTTTAATCTCAGGTCACGTGAATTTGTAGTAGACAAGACGGTTTTAAAAGACTTTTTTCGGAATTCTTTATATTGTAATGTACCATGTGCTTGTGTTTATAAACATTACAAGTGTTTCTGTCCTGTTTGTAAACAACAACCACATGTATTTACGATGGAGTACTACACCTCGCGTTGGATTATTACAAGAAGGAGACGACAGACTACCAGCACCTCCTGCAAGTCACATGACGACATGGGAGCAGCAGCGCCACCGTCACTCGAAGCGCTTATATAATGGAGAGAATTCAACGGACAGTCACCAGTCTGCGATTGACCACCCCTCCTCTAGCTTGCCTGGAGCTCTAGGAGAAACCCAACTTCAAAGTCTTTAGTCTGCTGCGGGACTTTAGGCTTCCCCTCCATTTGACTTAGCTTGCTCGGAGCTCTGTCGGGATTCCAATCTCAGTTGCTTAGCCTCCTTCGGGGCTCTGCGACTCTTAATCCACTCGCTGCTTGCTTTGGAATATTGGGGTTTCCCACACCACTCTACTTTGCTTGCCTGGAGCTCTAGGAGAAACCCAACCTCAAAGTCTTTAGTCTGCTGCGGGACTTTAGGCTTCCCCTCCATTTGACTTAGCTTGCTCGGAGCTCTGTCGGGATTCCAATCTCAGTTGCTTAGCCTCCTTCGGGGCTCTGCGACTCTTAATCCACTCGCTGCTTGCTTTGGAATATTGGGGTTTCCCACACCACTCTACTTTGCTTGCCTGGAGCTCTAGGAGAAACCCAACCTCAAAGTCTTTAGTCTGCTGCGGGACTTTAGGCTTCCCCTCCATTTGACTTAGCTTGCTCGGAACTCTGTCGGGATTATAATCTCAGTTGCTTAGCCTCCTTCGGGGCTCTGCGACTCTTAATCCACTCGCTGCTTGCTTTGGAATATTGGGGTTTCCCACACCACTCTACTTTGCTTGCCTGGAGCTCTAGGAGAAACCCAACCTCAAAGTCTTTAGTCTGCTGCGGGACTTTAGGCTTCCCCTCCATTTGACTTAGCTTGCTCGGAGCTCTGTCGGGATTCCAATCTCAGTTGCTTAGCCTCCTTCGGGGCTCTGCGACTCTTAATCCACTCGCTGCTTGCTTTGGAATATTGGGGTTTCCCACACCACTCTACTTTGCTTGCCTGGAGCTCTAGGAGAAACCCAACCTCAAAGTCTTTAGTCTGCTGCGGGACTTTAGGCTTCCCCTCCATTTGACTTAGCTTGCTCGGAGCTCTGTCGGGATTCCAATCTCAGTTGCTTAGCCTCCTTCGGGGCTCTGCGACTCTTAATCCACTCGCTGCTTGCTTTGGAATATTGGGGTTTCCCACACCACTCTACTTTGCTTGCCTGGAGCTCTAGGAGAAACCCAACCTCAAAGTCTTTAGTCTGCTGCGGGACTTTAGGCTTCCCTTTCATCTGGCTTAGCTTGCTCGGAACTCTGTCGGGATTATAATCTCAGTTGCTTAGCCTCCTTCGGGGCTCTGCGACTCTTAATCCACTCGCTGCTTGCTTTGGAATATTGGGGTTTCCCACACCACTCTACTTTGCTTGCCTGGAGCTCTAGGAGAAACCCAACTTCAAAGTCTTTAGTCTGCTGCGGGACTTTAGGCTTCCCCTCCATTTGACTTAGCTTGCTCGGAGCTCTGTCGGGATTCCAATCTCAGTTGCTTAGCCTCCTTCGGGGCTCTGCGACTCTTAATCCACTCGCTGCTTGCTTTGGAATATTGGGGTTTCCCACACCACTCTACTTTGCTTGCCTGGAGCTCTAGGAGAAACCCAACCTCAAAGTCTTTAGTCTGCTGCGGGACTTTAGGCTTCCCCTCCATTTGACTTAGCTTGCTCGGAGCTCTGTCGGGATTCCAATCTCAGTTGCTTAGCCTCCTTCGGGGCTCTGCGACTCTTAATCCACTCGCTGCTTGCTTTGGAATATTGGGGTTTCCCACACCACTCTACTTTGCTTGCCTGGAGCTCTAGGAGAAACCCAACCTCAAAGTCTTTAGTCTGCTGCGGGACTTTAGGCTTCCCTTTCATCTGGCTTAGCTTGCTCGGAACTCTGTCGGGATTATAATCTCAGTTGCTTAGCCTCCTTCGGGGCTCTGCGACTCTTAATCCACTCGCTGCTTGCTTTGGAATATTGGGGTTTCCCACACCACTCTACTTTGCTTGCCTGGAGCTCTAGGAGAAACCCAACCTCAAAGTCTTTAGTCTGCTGCGGGACTTTAGGCTTCCCCTCCATTTGACTTAGCTTGCTCGGAGCTCTGTCGGGATTCCAATCTCAGTTGCTTAGCCTCCTTCGGGGCTCTGCGACTCTTAATCCACTCGCTGCTTGCTTTGGAATATTGGGGTTTCCCACACCACTCTACTTTGCTTGCCTGGAGCTCTAGGAGAAACCCAACCTCAAAGTCTTTAGTCTGCTGCGGGACTTTAGGCTTCCCTTTCATCTGGCTTAGCTTGCTCGGAACTCTGTCGGGATTATAATCTCAGTTGCTTAGCCTCCTTCGGGGCTCTGCGACTCTTAATCCACTCGCTGCTTGCTTTGGAATATTGGGGTTTCCCACACCACTCTACTTTGCTTGCCTGGAGCTCTAGGAGAAACCCAACCTCAAAGTCTTTAGTCTGCTGCGGGACTTTAGGCTTCCCTTTCATCTGGCTTAGCTTGCTCGGAACTCTGTCGGGATTATAATCTCAGTTGCTTAGCCTCCTTCGGGGCTCTGCGACTCTTAATCCACTCGCTGCTTGCTTTGGAATATTGGGGTTTCCCACACCACTCTACTTTGCTTGCCTGGAGCTCTAGGAGAAACCCAACCTCAAAGTCTTTAGTCTGCTGCGGGACTTTAGGCTTCCCTTTCATCTGGCTTAGCTTGCTCGGAACTCTGTCGGGATTATAATCTCAGTTGCTTAGCCTCCTTCGGGGCTCTGCGACTCTTAATCCACTCGCTGCTTGCTTTGGAATATTGGGGTTTCCCACACCACTCTACTTTGCTTGCCTGGAGCTCTAGGAGAAACCCAACCTCAAAGTCTTTAGTCTGCTGCGGGACTTTAGGCTTCCCTTTCATCTGGCTTAGCTTGCTCGGAACTCTGTCGGGATTATAATCTCAGTTGCTTAGCCTCCTTCGGGGCTCTGCGACTCTTAATCCACTCGCTGCTTGCTTTGGAATATTGGGGTTTCCCACACCACTCTACTTTGCTTGCCTGGAGCTCTAGGAGAAACCCAACCTCAAAGTCTTTAGTCTGCTGCGGGACTTTAGGCTTCCCCTCCATTTGACTTAGCTTGCTCGGAGCTCTGTCGGGATTCCAATCTCAGTTGCTTAGCCTCCTTCGGGGCTCTGCGACTCTTAATCCACTCGCTGCTTGCTTTGGAATATTGGGGTTTCCCACACCACTCTACTTTGCTTGCCTGGAGCTCTAGGAGAAACCCAACCTCAAAGTCTTTAGTCTGCTGCGGGACTTTAGGCTTCCCTTTCATCTGGCTTAGCTTGCTCGGAACTCTGTCGGGATTATAATCTCAGTTGCTTAGCCTCCTTCGGGGCTCTGCGACTCTTAATCCACTCGCTGCTTGCTTTGGAATATTGGGGTTTCCCACACCACTCTACTTTGCTTGCCTGGAGCTCTAGGAGAAACCCAACCTCAAAGTCTTTAGTCTGCTGCGGGACTTTAGGCTTCCCTTTCATCTGGCTTAGCTTGCTCGGAACTCTGTCGGGATTATAATCTCAGTTGCTTAGCCTCCTTCGGGGCTCTGCGACTCTTAATCCACTCGCTGCTTGCTTTGGAATATTGGGGTTTCCCACACCACTCTACTTTGCTTGCCTGGAGCTCTAGGAGAAACCCAACCTCAAAGTCTTTAGTCTGCTGCGGGACTTTAGGCTTCCCCTCCATTTGACTTAGCTTGCTCGGAGCTCTGTCGGGATTCCAATCTCAGTTGCTTAGCCTCCTTCGGGGCTCTGCGACTCTTAATCCACTCGCTGCTTGCTTTGGAATATTGGGGTTTCCCACACCACTCTACTTTGCTTGCCTGGAGCTCTAGGAAAAACCCAACCTCAAAGTCTTTAGTCTGCTGCGGGACTTTAGGCTTCCCTTTTTTCTGGCTTAGCTTGCTCGGAACTCTGTCGGGATTATAATCTCAGTTGCTTAGCCTCCTTCGGGGCTCTGCGACTCTTAATCCACTCGCTGCTTGCTTTGGAATATTGGGGTTTCCCACACCACTCTACTTTGCTTGCCTGGAGCTCTAGGAGAAACCCAACCTCAAAGTCTTTAGTCTGCTGCGGGACTTTAGGCTTCCCCTCCATTTGACTTAGCTTGCTCGGAGCTCTGTCGGGATTCCAATCTCAGTTGCTTAGCCTCCTTCGGGGCTCTGCGACTCTTAATCCACTCGCTGCTTGCTTTGGAATATTGGGGTTTCCCACACCACTCTACTTTGCTTGCCTGGAGCTCTAGGAGAAACCCAACCTCAAAGTCTTTAGTCTGCTGCGGGACTTTAGGCTTCCCTTTCATCTGGCTTAGCTTGCTCGGAACTCTGTCGGGATTATAATCTCAGTTGCTTAGCCTCCTTCGGGGCTCTGCGACTCTTAATCCACTCGCTGCTTGCTTTGGAATATTGGGGTTTCCCACACCACTCTACTTTGCTTGCCTGGAGCTCTAGGAGAAACCCAACCTCAAAGTCTTTAGTCTGCTGCGGGACTTTAGGCTTCCCCTCCATTTGACTTAGCTTGCTCGGAGCTCTGTCGGGATTATAACCTTAGTTGCTTAGCCTCCTTCGGGGCTCTGCGACTCTTAATCCACTCGCTGCTTGCTTTGGAATATTGGGGTTTCCCACACCACTCTACTTTGCTTGCCTGGAGCTCTAGGAGAAACCCAACCTCAAAGTCTTTAGTCTGCTGCGGGACTTTAGGCTTCCCTTTCATTTGGCTTAGCTTGCTCGGAGCTCTGACGGGATTATAACCTCAGTTGCTTAGCCTGTTTCGGGGCTCTGCGACTCTTAATCCCCTCGCTGCTTGCTTTGGAGCATTGGGGTTTCCCACACCACTCTACTTCACTTGCCCCGAGCTCTGTCAAGATCCTATCCTAAAGCTGTAAAGTCTAGGGCTATCTTTTCTCTACCTCGCATTAAAGAAAGTTATACTGTAGTATTCGTGTATATATTGCTGCATTATATTAGGAGATTTTTATAATAAACCGCTAGTGGGAGTCGATTCCAGACTCTGATTTACTCAACCTAGCTCTACTTACCCCTTCAAAGAGAAGAACTTTACAATATTTTCTCCATTCCAAGAAATACCATTTCCCTATTAGTTCCTCTTTTTTATTAACCTACTTCTATGTTTCCTTGACTAGCGTATATTCATACCCATATTTCCAGGGATTGAATTCGCTCTTTAACTGGTGATTCCTTTGAATTGAAAAAGTCAAGGTGTAAGGATGAGTATTAAAAATAAATAAAAATTTCTGAATAACTTTTCAGTCAGGATGGTTGTTCATTTTTTCCATGTCTTAGGTGTTCCTTAATTATAGTAAAAATATTTATTTGGTAGCACCGGTAGATCCCACCATTTCGTAGATTTATAGCTTGTACGATACTTATAATATTCTTCCTCGATTTAAGCATTAGATTTGAACTATATCTATTTTATACGTCTTCTTTAAGTTATTATTACCCTGTTTAATATTATGTATACAAATCCACATCTGTTCCTTAACTGAAGGGCTTACCACGGAGGCCATGTCTATTTAATTTCATCACATCATTTTTTTAAGTAGATATATCGCTAATTATTCCTTTTTCGAATTTCCAAAATATATATTTTTCTTTTTCCATTAATTTTTCAGAGTACAAAGCGATAGTTCTACGCAAGATTTTTTTCAATATGCCGGCATTCATTTATGGATGGCGCGCAAATTCATAATATATATATATATATATATATATATATATACAACAAAGTAATGATTTCTATAAATCTTTGTACACAATCCATTATTTTTACGATAACTAATAAATCTAAAAATTCGTATTATTTATTTCTTTTTCAACCTTAACTTTGATTTATTTGTATATATTACGGGTGGTCACTGTATGTAAAGTAGTGGGGGCAGCGCTGCCATCTTTCCACAGACGTGCGCGCGTTAGATCAGTCTGCATCCAGACGTGGTAGAGTGAAGGTTATCTAGTTTCACTTTTGTTGCGTCTCAAAATGTATGCTGCAATAGAAAACCTCACAAAAACGAGGTGCGAGCTGTTACAGGTTTTCTTACGGAAAATCGGCTGCAGCTATTCATCGGGCCAACTTTGTACCATGTACGGACCAAGTGTGATTTGTGAAGGAGTTGTTCGTGAATGGGTTCGTTCATTTAAAAGTGGGCGAATACACATTCTTGACGAAGAGAGGAGTGGCAGGCCATCAGTGGTCACTGATGAACTTGTTCCAAAAATTTATGGAAAAGCACAAATTTGGCACCCAGCGATTATCATTTCTTCATGCATATGAAAAAGTGTCTTGGGGTCTCAGCGCTTTGGTGATGATGAGGAACTGAAAGATGCGGTCACAGGCTGACTCAAGGCACAGGCAGGAAATTTTTATGCTGATGGAATTTCTAAGCTAGTGCAGAGATATGATAAGTGTTTGAATGTTTATGAAAACTGTGTTGAAAAATAGAGCAAAAAAAGTAGTTTTCATATGTGTATAATAAATTGTTATTTACTTTGGTGTTTCTTTTTTAACCAATGAAGGTTACTTTCCGAACGGCCCTCCTATTCAAGAAATTTTCCAGAAACCTGCCTTGATTTTAATTTTTTATAGGTGAATAATAACGTTGTTCATATCCTTAAAATACATAAATTTTAGAATGATCAATTGGAAATGTGGATTTAAATGAAAGCATTGTATTCCAAAATCCTTACGAGGTATTATTAAATGATACCTATTATATGTAATCCAATATTAACGAAAATATAGTAAAGGTTTCGTATATATACGGGGTTTGTTCAAAAAATATTAGATTTTATTCATAAAATAAACAATGTATTCAGACACTGCGATCTTTTTTTTACTTAATCTCCTTCAAAGCAGTTCCCCTGAGCTACCACATACTTCTCCGAACGGTTCTCTCACTGTTGAAAGCAGCGCTGGGAACGCCCCTTTTAGGATTGAGCGCTGCTGGCTCGTCTCATTCTGCATGATGTCATCTCTGGATTAAAATTTGTTTCCTTTCAGGAGTATTTTCAGCCTAGGGAAAAGCTAGGGATCACATGGAGCCATGTCAGGGGAGTAAGGAGCCTAACAAAACACAGGTATGCTGTGTTTCACCAGAAAATTCTGTATCAAACGTGAAGAATGGGCACTTCCACCACTCATTTTGGTACCCATTGCTTCGTCTCCGAAAGTCTGTCGATTCTTGTGGATTGTTTTGACTTGAGATTCAAGCTTGACACAAAATTTAATGCAGCAGGTTGTTTAAAGTTTTCAGTCATTTTGCCCAAAGCGAACTTCCGACGGCGCTTACTTATACCTCCTCACTCATCGGCGATCCACTGGCGACTGACTGCTTCTGCAGGTTAAGAAGGAAACAAATACGAATAGCCGATAAGATCACCAACGCACGTAATCAAACCACACCTCGGAACTATATTTCTTTACACCCCTGCCTTGATGGTAATGCGTCACCTTCACGAACTTGGGAAAATCATCAGAAGCTACCGCATTGACCCTAGTTTCATCTCAGTTGACCCTAGCTCATGCCCAGAAGAAAGTGATGTGCATCGGCAACTGCTCAAAATCCGCATGATGTGCGACTGTCACATCCGACGAAAAGTAGTGTTACTCCGAAATACAAATGTGCAAAAACAGTGGTTCAACAAGGGCCAACTTCCAGAATCGGTCAACGAACAGAGCCGATTCGAGCATAAAGTCCTGCTCTGTGAGTGGTGGAACCACGACAGAGCAATCCACTTCGAGAGGACTCGTTCCTAACGGTCGTACCATCAATATCGATCTCTGTGCATGATGGAACTACGAGAGGACAATTCACTTCAAGAAGACTCGTTCCTAACGGTCGTACCATCAATGTCAATCTCTGTGTATAATGGAACTACGAGAGGACAATTCACTCCGAGAGGACTCGTTCCTAACGGTCGTACCATTAATCTCAATCTCTGTGTATGATGGAACTACGAGAGGACAATTCACTCCGAGAGGACTCGTTCCTAACGGTCGTACCATCAATGTCAATCTATGTGTATGATGGAACTACGAGAGGACAATTCACTTCGAGAGGACTCGTTCCTAACGGTCGTACCATCAATCTCAATCTCTGTGTATGATGGAACTACGAGATGACAATTCACTTCGAGAGGACTCGTTCCTAACGGTCGTACCATCAATGTCAATATCTGTGTATGATGGAACTACGAGAGGACAATTCACTCCGAGAGGACTCGTTCCTAACGGTCGTACCATCAATGTCAATCTATGTGTATGATGGAACTACGAGAGGACAATTCACTTCGAGAGGACTCGTTCCTAACGGTCGTACCATCAATGTCAATCTATGTGTATGATGGAACTACGAGAGGACAATTCACTCCGAGAGGACTCGTTCCTAACGGTCGTACCATCAATGTCAATCTCTGTGTATGATGGAACTATGAGAGGACAATTCACTCCGAGAGGACTCGTTCCTAACGGTCGTACCATCAATGTCAATCTCTGTGTATGATGGAACTACGAGAGGACAATTCACTTCGAGAGAACTCGTTCCTAACGGTCGTACCATCAATGTCAATCTATGTGTATGATGGAACTACGAGAGGACAATTCACTTCGAGAAGACTCGTTCCTAACGGTCGTACCATCAATGTCAATCTCTGTGTATAATGGAACTACGAGAGGACAATTCACTCCGAGAGGGCTCGTTCCTAACGGTCGTACCATCAATGTCAATCTCTGTGTATAATGGAACTACGAGAGGACAATTCACTTCGAGTGAACTCGTTCCTAGCGGTCGTACCATCAATGTCAATATCTGTGTATGATGGAACTACGAGAGGACAACTCACTTCGAGTGAACTCGTTCCTAACGGTCGTACCATCAATGTCAATCTCTGTGTATGATGGAACTACGAGAGGATAATTCACTTCGAGAGAACTCGTTCCTAACGGTCGTACCATCAATGTCAATCTCTGTGTATGATGGAACTACGAGAGGACAACTCACTTCGAGTGAACTCGTTCCTAACGGTCGTACCATCAATGTCGATCTTTATTCCGAAGAGTTGGGGCGAATGTGTGGGCGCTGTGTCAGAAATAACTTGCATTGGTGAACCGAAAACGCTCATATTTGGCTCGAAAAACGCCACCAGAAAAAAAAATCAGGAACTTGGTGACATCGAAGTAACGCCACACCCGGCATATGGTCCTAACCTTGCCCCTTCGAATTACTACCTGTTTCGGTCCATGTCATACTTCCTGAAATCAAGATGTTTCACCAACCAGCAGGAGGTGGAAACGGTAGTGACTGATTTCTTTGATTCCCAGGACAAGACGTGGTATCAAAGAACTGGCAGAAAGGTGGCTGCATACAGTCGAACACGAGGGCTATACCTTGAACGTTAACTTGCTTTCAATGCGCTGTAATAAGTACAGGTATGTTGTGTACCAGAATTCAAAAATATTTTTATCAAAAATATACATCTTGGAATCAGCAGTTGCTCCTGTCTTAGAATCTTGTGCAGCAATAAATCGAATCACATAGCCTCGATCCTGAAAAGAGAAGTGACAAACTCGTACACTTCGATTGTCAAACTGCTGGTAATATTTCCGGCAAGAATCTGTCTTATGTCTCACATATTCACGGTATTAATCTAACAAATTTCTACACTACACAAAAGAAAGAAGCATTTTCACCATTAGAATGAAACAGTCGAATATAAGTTACAAAAAATACGTCTACAAAAGAAATTTACCCACTGCTTTCCTGAATCTATTAAATTGTTTAGTCAACCTTCTGTCGAGAGCTCGCTGAGCTAATACTTCTGTGTGAAGACTCATTATCTGTTGAGGCACTCGAAGGAACATAGCAACGTAACGCTTTCTTATCTCATTCAAAAGTAACGCTCGTTCTTTACATTCAATACTGACCTGTCATTGCAGAAAAATACATTACAAGTTAAATTTTTATTTATATATATATATATATATATATCTTATGAATTATTAGAAACAACAGTAGCCGCCCTACTTATGTACCATCATGATGTTTAAAAAAAAAAAAAAAAAAAAAAAAAAAAGAAAAGAAAAAAGAAAGAAACCGGCATTAACGTTTTTTTTCTAAGAGTTTTCTACGCACATTCGTAGGTGTCGAATTTTTACACATATTGCTAATAAAAGATGGAGAACATACTTTCATTTTAATTTTACTTAGGGACGTGGCAATAAAGCTTTAATCTTTAAAGTATGGTGGTAACTAGTAAGCATGCCTCACCATTCATTTACTGAATTCTATTTAATTATATCCTATGTTTTCCATAGTTGCTGAAAGAATGAAGCTACAAGCTCTCCCAAGGTTGTTCAGTGAAAGATTTGGAAATGAAATAAAATAAAGATTTGTAGTAAATGTTAAGAAAGAAAATGAATAAATGCCTTTGCTTGATATAAACCTGAGGGGCACAGTGGCTCAGTGGTAGAAGTAGCTCTTGTGCGAGGGGTCACTGGTTCGATAATTAAAAAGCACGTACTCTTACGGATTAGCCCTTCTTTTAGGGTTCCTTTCTTCACTTTCAACCCTGCAACACTATCATGTGACTGCATTCCATTATGGATGCTTCACAGACACTTTTTTCTTAGTTTCTCCCTACTGCTGCCCCTCCCGATCTGATAAAGAGTTTAGCGAAAGTACAATGTAACTTTTTTTTTTTTTTTTTTTTAAATGTTCTGCTCTGTGATAATGTTTCCACTACTGTTTTCATACTAGTGTATTCTTTTAATACTGTGTGTATCTGTAAATGGTGTGCAATTAAAATAATATGCAATGTATTATTCACGGTACTCTATAAAATGTAAGGCAATAAATTACAACATAGACGTTTTTATTTATTGTAAGTGTTAAATGCAGGGCCGTGCCGTGGAAAATCAGCGCCCGGGGCCAGAATATACGACGGCGCCCCCATATATATATATTCCAAGCAATTTTTCCTATCTTCTTTCCTTTTTTCTCTCGAATTTTTCGCCTTCTTACTTCGGCGCCCGGGGCCGTCGCCCCGCTTCCCCGCTCCCCCCACGGCACGGCCCTGGTTAAATGTTACCAAAATTACGTGGCGTTTATCCATAACTTCCACAATTTTCAATTTTCGAGTTATATATATATATATATATATATATATATATATATATATATATATATATATATATATATATATATCTGTGTCACTTTTCAACACAACACCCATCTATGTCTACATAGTATTGCAGTATTTGTAGCCTACTATTAAAAGTGTCTGAAAAGTCTTTTCGGGAGGTATGTTTCAGACACAGGAAAATATCACTTCCGAGGGGACTTCTAGGCTCAAATTGTCTGCCTTGCAATGAATCTTTTAATTTGTATTCGTAGCTTAAGTTGGGTTTAGCGTTTCGATCAGCAGCGAGGGTATATGAGACATGAACCTACGTGCGAGACGAACCACGAGCTCCGCTATCGAACTGAGTCTCCCGTGTAGGAAGCGCGGATGTTAACCATATACCTACAAGGGAGCTTCCCTTTAGATTTGGACAGTTCTTGGAAGCAGAATAGATTAAGGACAACTTCGGTGTTCTTATCCTGCGAAAAGTCTTCCTCTTATCTTGGAAATCTTTTCTTCATTCTGTAGTCGTGCCCTACTAAACCGACCATGGGCAACTTCAAAAGATTTGTGAGCTCCCTCATGGCTAAGAGGTTAGCGTACACGCCTTTGGCGTGGGAGACCCGAGTTCTATTCCCGGCGGAAGCTCATGTTCGAGACCCATGTTAAAATGTAGATCCACGTCTCATACAGCCTCGCTGCTGAACGGAACGCTAAACTGAAATCAAATCAAATAAAAAATTCGAATGCTTTGTCAAAATTATTTCCACGTTGCAATAAGAAAATAAAGTTGCAGATAAGCAAGACTATAAATTTACAGATACTTTTAACAGTTAAGGCTTCTGTCCTCCGTAACCAGGATCTTAATAGAGGCAATGTTTTCCGAGGTGAATGCACAAATTGAGTTCCCGGGGTCTTGGCAAATCTTCATTTGACCTGCTCCCCAGTAAATTCACGCATCCACTTCCGCACAGAACAGTCAGCAAGACCAGTATCCCTACAAACATTCTTTAACCGGCAATAAATACTGATATATTTTTCATAACATGTAGACAACATCTTTTTGGCACTTCCGTTATTTCAGGAAATGATGAAATGTCATTTCTCTTTTATATATATACCGGGATACCTTCCCAAATCCTTTCCATTGTTGTTGTTGTTAGATATCCAGTATAAAATGGCCTCTGAGCTGTATCTGATGATTGTTAAATATATATATTAACAAGTGAATATATTAAAAACGAACCTAGAAGCTTAAAATTTTATACAGTTAAGCCTACAAGTCTACGTTAATTCAGGTGTAATTATATTAAACAAGCCTTATGAGTTTTTGAACTATGAAAAATCGCACTATGATTTTGGTACGCATCTTGTAACAGTGGCAATTAAATAAAAGAAAATGGCAATTCAGTAGAATTAAGCTAATAAAATTCAAGAAAGTACGTACCTGGCTAATAACTTCTTTGAAAATGCTGTTATAAATTCCTTGCTCTTTTTTAAGCAATGAAACCAAATTTTCAATTTGAGATACACTCACTCGGTTATCAGGGTTTAGATAATCTTCGCCAATTCCAGATTTCTCCAGCAAAGCATCCGTCACGTCAAGCAGCCACTGTGTCTCCCGGCGAGAACCACGGATAGCAGTAGGAAAAATTTTGGACCGTTTTTCAACCTCTATATTGTGTGCAAAACTCTCATCTTTCCCCACATCTGGAGACAGTAGCTTTTTAATTTCATAATCATGCAACCGAAATGTTTTAGAAAGATCGTAATTATCATCATTGCCTTCGTCCTTGTGTTGTGTGGTTTCTTCCTCTGGTTTCTCGGCCAAAAATATTATATTTCGTTCAATTGTTTGATTTACCAAGTTACGATACCTAGAATTCCTTTTTGGAGAAATATTTCCGTAAAAATTCCGCATCATAACTTCTTTGGTTATATTCTCCTGATTGCCTGACGTCACCAACATTGCTTTTATAATTTCTTTCTCTATTGGACTGCAATTTATTTTGCTATCCACACTTAGCTTGTTAGAGGAAACATCAACATCTGAGTCCGAGTTCGAACTCGAGTCTGCTTGAGTAGAAACGGCCTCGTACATCTTTCTATTACTGCTCTTATGTGTTAGAACCAGAAGCAGAGTTTCACATGCTGCAAGTAAATTAAAGAAAAAAAAAAAAAAAAAAAAAAGTTAGGAAATCTGTGAAATATGTTTTGGTTACATGATCAATAAATGTTGCGAGGACATAATTTTATAGTTACAACCAGGGGTCGGCGAATAGAGGGGGGAGCAAGTGGGGGCATTTGCCCCTCCCCACTTTCTTGGAGTGACCCCTTAATGTATATAGTTTCATTTGGAAACGTAAAGTTTTTGTTTGTATTACTGGTTCCTAGAAAAAAAAAATTGTGCCATACAATATTTGCCATATATGGTTGCGTGAGTACGTATTGGTTATTTGTCTAAGAAATTAATATTACAATTGCGTATTTCTTTAAATGTCGTAGCATATGCCTGTCGTAACTGTCTTTCATTTTGTAAGAGTAATAATATACATTTAATGGCACGTGTGGAATTAAAAATATAAGTTGTTCATTAATCCCCAGTTTTAATATAACTTTAATATATAATATAACTACAAAACAAGCCCCATCATTCATTACTATGATTAATATTATCCTTTCTATTTATTTGTTTTGCAAAGTTGTTATTAAATAATCTAATCTCACAATTTTCCAGACAGAATTTTAAGATGTTCATGAGCAAGGGGTCAAATCTCTTCTTACACTTTCATTGTTTAAGAGTACAAAGGGCTAGCACCTACTTACGTTGCTCTTGTCAATTTACTTAATAAAATATTAAATACGATAATACACGGTACTTTAACTGAAAAAGTAGTATCCTATTAGTTATACAACCTTTCGTCAAACAAAGTGTTAGAAACAATCAGGAAAACTAACATTGATATACAAATATTCAAATCATGTCTTGCCCCCCACTTTTAACGTCCAATCGCAGCCACTGGTTACATCTATAAGAAGTTTACATGAGAGGCTACTACCACTATATTTTAGCTATATTAAAACTGGCACAGTGAACAACAACAAAACAAAAAAAAAATTTTTTTTGTAGATACTTATTAATTTAAATCTCTCTAAAAATGATCTTATAAACTTAAGAATAACCAGTGATTATTTCTGGCGGTACGCACCATCGCTTCCCTAAAAACTGCTATTTCTTTAGCCATTTTTTAAATTTTATTTTATTTATTTATTTCCTATTTATAAAATGAACTTTTTAGTCTATAGTGATTAGAAGACAATCTATGCCAGGAGCCAGCAAATATCGTATTTTATGTTCGTGCGCCCTCGGATTACCCGTGCACGCACATGGCAAATGGTACAGTTACGTCCTCTGCCACGTATTTTTGTTTCCATTTCAGCTTTGCGAATCCTAGTATAATAATACCGATCTTAAGAAATCTATTTCCCTGACTTCTCTCTGATCTTTGGCAGGAAATTCCCTGACTTTCAAGACAAGTGTCGGATGATGTTGACATCTAAATAAGGAATATATATATATATATATATATATATATATATATATATATGAGAACATTTATTCTATAGAGACAAATAGTAAGCAATTGCTCAGGCGTACATTGTACTTACTTCTCATAAAAATCTGAGCAATGTCCCATACTGTGATCATTTGTGGTTGGCAAAGCTGAAATTGGTGTACAATTAATGTTAGAAAAAATATATTTTATAAAATTTCCCTGGCTTGCACCATATTGCCTGATTTCCCTGGCCAGTAGGAACTCTGTAATAATAATGCTACTTTGAAGTGTTCTAGTAATTAGGATTTCAGTACTACCGTTATTCACGAAACTAACATAATTTTCTTTGTAGATCAATAAAAGTTTTTTCACTTCATAACATCTTTTAATGATAAGAACTATATATTAACTTGATAATGTGTTAAATTGACGGTAGGTTTAAACATATAAGAACATTACAACATAAAAAGAAAGAAAGAAAAAAAAAAAAAAGATCTCCATAAATTCAGAAAACCATGTTTTATATTATTATATCTTTTGTGTAGTAGACGTGCAGATATTCACTGCAGAAATTATATTTCATTCTTTCATTTTCACTCTCTTTTGCCTTCCATCATTATTAGGTTATTTACATCTCTATATGTGTGCTGTGTTATGAATATGCTATTGTAAATTTGATAGCGCACATGTATACTCATGTTCAAAATGATTATCGCATATCTATAAGAGACTTCTTGTGCGAATATAATTGCATAATGATATCGCAGGGTACTTTTATAGAAACAAAAAATATAAATACGAAAATTAGAATGAGCACAGCAAAATGTTGCAAAATGGACAAGAAAAGTTTTTTTTTTTTTTTTTTTTTGTTATATTGTTCTTATTTACAGCTCTTTTGACATGAAATTTAACACACGCATATCTCTGCCGATTATATACATACTAAAAGTGTTAAAAGTACCCTGTAATATCATTATCCAATTATATTCGCACAACACAACAGTTATAGATATGCGACAATCATTTTGGACATGAGTGTACGTGTATTACTGAGGAAAAGAGAAGAAAAAACAACTAAAATTGTAAAAAAAAAAAAAAAAAAAAAAAAAAAATCAACAGATAATTTACCACAAATTCCTCAAGTAGTACAATGCATGCAAATCAAATAAATAGTTGATTTACGTATCATAAATTAAATTGAAGGTGGACATCATTTTCAACAATTTTTGTAATTGTCATATAACTGAAATTGTAATATTGTAAGAATGCTATTGGTGTGATTATCCTACTGTAATGTAAAAATAAAAATAAAGCAATGAATAAAGAATACAGACGTAGCAACCGTAAAAATTTGTTTTAAAAAATATTCAATATTAATTTCCGACCCACTTTTAGCTGCCACATCCTGTACAATAGTAAATTCTAAATGGACAAGTGTCATTTTCTTGGTAATCGGGTTCTACAATGATGTTGGATTGCAAGCGATGACAGGGTGCGGATTGAATGAGTACATACTGTATTCATATAATAATTTCACATTAATATGCAATCGTAAGGCAAATACGGTATAATCTGTATTGGGAAAGTATCAAAGCGCCAGCATGATAACGGCGGAACTTGGCATGATAGGAAAAACAAGTGTCTCGTCCTAATTAATAGTTTTTTAAGTCGAATTTTAACAGAATTATTAGATTCATCACCTCTTCTGACTTTTGAACGAGTAGAATGAAAATCAACGAAATTTTCAGGTTGGCTGGTTTAAACCAGCTGTTTTTTTCAAAAAAACCAACTGGTTTAAACCAAACAAAAAAAGAACGAAAAATGCTTTAAATCGTGTGAACTTCATGGTGACGTTTCCACATATGAAACCATCTCCATTACGTTTATGTTCTTTTCACCTTTTAATCAAGGGTACCGTGTTCAATTCTCGGTCGAACCACACCCATCTTTCAAGTTTAAACCAAGTAGCGATTCGAGGTGTCCCTTTAAGCGAAAGTCTTCTCCGTGATAACTTTGGTATTTCATAAGGATGTTAAGTCTAAACATACGAAACGAAACGAAACCAAATTATATATTTCTACTTGCCTGAATGCTTGTTGTTTTATAAAGAAGCCAAGGTTGCTTAAATATATTGATAGAAATTGGCAAAATTTATCAACTGCCTACGCAGCTTCCAACATCAGCTTGAATTTGACTTTGTTTTAATTTTACTAAATGATATCTACATACCAAATTTGTAATTTAATACCTCAGTTTTACCGTAGTGATTATGATACGTTGACCTTAAAATTTTACATTTAAATACGTTTAAAGTAATAACAGGATTTTCCCAATGGCTAAGGCGGGAGTTTCCCGATCTATATATAATTGTATAATGTTTTTACTTGTGTAACTGTTTATTATTTTGTCCTTTTGAAATGACTCTTGACAATTATATTAACAACTAGGCCAATGTAAAGATCAGTACAGCATATTTTTATCAGGAGTCCTTCGTGAGTAAGTCAGCAATCGCATTTGTCACCAATTAGTCCCGGTTCCGTGTCGAAAAGGACAATTTTTCTTAGATGAAGCCGAGAAACGGTTTGGATTCCGCTTTAAGCTTATATGATCCCTTCCAGCATAACCTTGTTGTTGCATAATAGCAGTAAGGCAAAACAAACTCAT
This sequence comes from Thermobia domestica, assembly GCF_964235325.1. NCBI lineage: Eukaryota > Metazoa > Arthropoda > Insecta > Zygentoma > Lepismatidae > Thermobia > Thermobia domestica. The sequence continues at coordinate 206,283,748 of NC_137466.1, read as the reverse complement.
TTCTGTTTGCATAATAGCAGTAAGGCAAAACAAACTCATTTCTGTCTATATCTAATATAAATACATAGAGTAAACCTGGTTTTTTGTTTTTTTCAATAAAAACCATGGTTTTTGCCAACCCTGAAAATGCGTTATTTCCAAAATTCAATTTTTAAAAAATACGACTAAAGGCAAACCTTTCGGCCATAGATAATAAATGTTTCTTTAAAAGAGAACAATTAAACATAACTGTTGTAGCAGGGTTTAATAGTAGATAAAAGAGACTGCGATTTCTTCTCAATATCAGGTGCAACCGAATTAGAATAAATAATTGAGACTTCACACGATACTGTATCTCGAAAATGTCCTCCTATCAGAATTTGCAATTTGTTTTCCTTTCTGCAATAGCAAAGCAGTGGGATGAAAAGAGAAGAGTTCATTTTGACTGCCCATCAGCTTATCTGGTATGAATGGTACTTCATTGCACTGCTCAAAATAAGTGACAGAATGTGTGCGCTAAGGATTAATATGCGCAAACCAGGAAAAGCTCTGCTGATATTGATTATTAGCCTTACGCAGACAATAAACTTACTACTAGTTTACGAGTAATCCCATTCTCATAACGCGCCTAATCTCTACGGATATCTTCCCACGCGGCCTACCAGTTTCACTCTATCCTGAACATGAATAGATCTAATATTAGTTTGTAATGACCATCTAGCACAAATTGGTGCGTAATTTTCACACGATTAATCAATTTTATGGTATAAAAGTTTGCATGCACATTATTAATCTGTACGCAATTCTTCCGCAGAATTCTAGTAAGAGGTTGTTTTTTTTAGGTGGATCGAGTCGAAATGTTACATGAAAAGTCTGTATTTACAGCCATAATGCTTGTACACTCCTTAAGCTAAGGAATGCAAAATTGCTTCGACTTAGTAACAATGGGTATATGTCTACTTAAGCCCCTATCAGCAACCTTCAATGTCCCCGCAATCTCAGTCTCTACGTTAACTTTTGTCTCAATTTCCAAACCATGTTTTCTTTAGCTAATATATCCCTATTACTTAAAATCAAGGATGGCATTTAGCACCTCCCCCAAATTCACACACAAGGTAAGTGTTTTACGCCATATCCTCAATTATGCGTACACTCACCGTCGCTGACGCGCCTCTTTCCTACAGATGCACCTCCTTGTTACCGCTTCGGCTCCCCTGCTGTGCTCCTGCTCTGACTCTGTTAGATAGCATTCGTGCTCTCTGGTGGCTATTTAACACAAGTTGGTTAGTGTCTTTTTCACAATAGTTCATATTGCGTAGGTACATTGAACTTTTCCTAAAGTGAATCTGCACAGAGCAATGCAAATCCAAATCCCCATCGACGGTTCTGAAGCCGGAACTTAAGCCAGAAACACTACGAAGTGATCTGAGGAAAGAACTAAATAATACCGGAAACCAAGATTGAACCTTGTACTTTCATTGTAAAAGAATATCAGTTTTTATTATAATTATTATTAATAATTGACTGTAACTTTTGGAACCCTGAACATTCGTTACACTAGATATGACGAAATTAATTGACTAACCCACAAGCGCAATCTAGTAGGGATAAGTGAGGCTTCTGGATCATTTGCGCTAGTATTGGTTGGGCCTATTGCTTGTGTCCTTATGTAACTGCAAGTTGTGGATCACCCTATATAGTCGTATTTCCATGTTCTTGCACGCACAATTATCCATTGCTGAATTCTCTCTTATATTGTACCGTACGTTGTATACGGGAAAATACACAAAAGGCAGTGAAAAGTTTTTATGAAACCACAGAGAAATTAACAATTATTATTCTATTCTTATCTTGTTATTTTCTCTGTGATGAAACTTACTCACCAACTTTAACTTTTGTGGTGGACATCATGTCCGTGGGTTTCCTCGGAGTAATCACGTTTCCTCCCATATTCTCATTTATTCCATCATTCACTTGTCTTAAGCATTCGTCTCCAAAGCATAGTCCTGGGAAGTTGAGTTCAGTTGATTTTGAGTAGCGAGGCTATATGAGACGACACCTCCTGGTTAACGTGGAATCCGAACCACGTAAACTCCCGTCGGGAATCGAACCCGGGTCGCCCACGCCAAAGGCGTGTACGCAAATCGCTTAGCCAGAAAGGAGCACAATCTTCGGACGTTAAACTGAAAATTTTCATATTATTCACCAACTATCGAACGGTAGATCAATAAAACAACCATATAGAAGTTGATGTTATAATATTTGAGGCAACATTGATAATTACAAGGAAATATGAGGCAAACGTGACAAACAAGAAACTCGACAATTTATTACCACTGACCACAAAACAAATGAAGATTTGTTTGTAAACAAATTCTGCTAGTAATTACTACTTCTTCTAATAGATGGCAGGTGAAGAAGTATACGAAAGCGAAATTTTCTTCGATGGAATGCCTAACAAAAACATCTGACTATCGGCAGATAAGTCCGTAAGTTTTTGGACGTTGTCAAATTCTATGAATTTTGGGAAGATTACAGCAATATCATGACATCGAGAAGGTAAGTGACTTTATATCACTATTATAAATATCTACTATTGGATTATAAATTATGTGATTTATTCTACGTGATTTGAAACGGGACACAAGCAACATCTCCAAGCTGACGAAAACTCGCTGAAAATTCCACTTTGTTGATGAAAGTACCAGCTGTTAATGATATGAATCATTTCGTTAGTTTGGCGTTAAATATCCGTACCGGTCTACTTTCTGAATTGCACGTAATACCATAACTTGTATACCTCATAACCAGACAATCCTTGTTTCATATACGTTATAAATGTTCTTGTAGTTCTCAAAATATCATATTCGAATCAATTCTGAGATGTGGTCGATTAACTTTCCATTTATCTGTATTTTAGCAACAAAAATAAATATCGATACAACTTTATATATTATACATAAAAGGGATGGTGATGTTTACCTACCTGTTTACATTTCTATAACAATTGAATTAGGAAAGCGTAACGCACGATAACTAGAATGCAGGAATAAGTGTGGTCGAAAGTGAAATGAATATAATTCAGGAACAAGTGAAAGTCATATTTTGAATCTGGCGTTTTCCGTGTGTATTTTATTTATTGGAAACATTAGTCTGATTATGTAAACTGTTAGGATTTTGTTTTTTTACACGATCAAAGCTATAAGTAAATGGTGTAATGGAATGCAACCTTTTTTTAAAAAAAATAAAATAAAATAAAATCCTTATTCTAGCATTTAATTCAAAAGTACTCTTAAAGGAAATGAAAGAAGGTTACGTGTCGCGGAAAATTTAAAAGTTTAATATAATCGGACCTTCACGTATCTGAGAATGCTTCATGTAGCTGATTAAATGACAAAATTTATCACTTCCATTTAATTAGAATTTAAATGTTCTATTATATTTTTTACTTTATATTAAATGAAACTTTTATCCGGTTAAGTTGTTAAATTGTAAAATTAATATCACTATCAGTATTTGTTTTTTAACCGCAGATAATCTATAACAGAACATTGTATATTATGTAACAGTTGCTGTGTGTTTTTCGCAGTAATACTAGTTCCTATAGCACTTGTAATGGTTTCACACGAGTAACACTGCACTTGTAAAGATAAAATATATAACTTCCCGACACTCCAGAAATGCTCCACCAGTGAAAAATAATATGTTACGGTGCAGGCTTAGTTTTGACGCAGAACATTCAGAAGTGTAGAGATAAAATTCAGTACTTTGCATGAAGAGACATGTTTATAAGGAACAAATTTCTGCAGGCGGCAGAATTAAATACAAAGTATATACAGCTGAATTTTAGGTTTACAAGTGTGGGGTTACTAGACTAAAATCATTACAAGTACTTAACAAGGAATATAATAAATAAGTGCACATGATGGCTCTGTTAAATGTTATTTTCCACCGGCGCTAGCCTATATTTCAGCACAGTGGTCAGAACTTGTATTTTATGTTTACAAGTGATCATTACTAGTATGAAACCATGACGAGTGCTATCGAGACTCGTATCATTCCCAAAACTCATTTCTTTCCTCTATCCTCGCTTGCGCACATACGCACCATCGCTGACGCGCCTGCTTTCTTCGGATGCACGCCGGCGCTACCGCACAGGCCTACCAGCTTCACCCTCCCCTGACTCAATTTAGATAGTATCCGTGTTTTTTAGTGGCCACCTGGCACAGATTAGGTTTTTTTTAACTGTAGTTTCTATGCTATACATTCGGAAACCGTACTTATACGCAAATCTTCAAAGAATTCTAATTTTTCAACAAATACTTCGGGTGGTGCCCTTGAACTTTTTTCAGCAATTCGAGTGATGCGCCAAAAGTAAACCTGCACGTACGAAATATTTGCAATGAATGACGTATTATGGTGAATGAATGACGTATTAAATTGTGGAAGAAACAAAAGTTCCGTTACTCCTGTGTAAAAACTTCACTTACCCTCGCATTTGTTTCCATTGCTGACATCTAGTTGGAAGTCTGCTGCTTCCTTGCTAACCTATGTGCTATCCCTGTGGCCAGGATTTTGTGCTGCCATTTCTAAAAGAGTTACTTTAGGGCAGAAGCATTCGTGTAAATTGCTGCTACAACTGTGCATGTGCCGTTTCTATTACCTTTTGTGAATTCAACAGCTTGTAATGTCTTCAATGATTTAGTCTCTTCACTCTACAATTGTTTATGTGTAGATATACAAGATACCGTCGTAAAAATGGTGTACCGATACATGTATTGTACTACGGATAAAATGAGTGAGTTGGCTACATGTGAAAGACGATAGTGTAGGCCACGGGCGTCTCTGCCGGGGGATGAAGGGGACGCGTACCTCCCAATATTTTAAAGTACAAAATATTCAATATTTTATTCAAATTTAATTTAGCAACGACAAAATGACATACAAATAATAATTATTATATTTATATGGAATACAATATTCAGGCTGTGAAACGATTATAACAGAGTTCTTAACATACCTCAGTGGATATGTGAAGGTAAGCAGAAGGGTAACTAATGGAATCGAAGATAATAAACAGGTTGGGCAAGGTAGTACCATTAAATCGCTTTCTTTGATATCCCCCCCCCCCACAAATTTTACATGCCAGAGACGCCAGTGGTCTAGGCTATTAATTTTCACCGGTGGAGTGTTTCTGTATAATGTGGGGAACGTGTATTTTATATTTACAAATATAGAGTTACTAATGTAAAACCATGGCAGGTGTTCTAGCCTATACAAGTGCACTGTTTTTATGTGATATAAAATATTTTTCTCACTAGCCTCATCTCTATGTATACCCTCCGTCGCTGATGCGTCTGGTCCTTACGAGCGCGCTACCGAGTGGGCCCCTCTATTAGGTCCCTGTTCTGACTCGGTTAGGTAGCATTCACAGGTCATTTAACACAGGTTGGTTAATATTTTCGGCGCAGATTAAGAATAGGCAGTCAAATTTTAAAAGCACTTTTCTTACTTGAAATGATTCCCTAAGACGTTTTCGACTTATTTCCCTGGTGCATACCCAAATAATTACGTACAGATTAATAACATGCCTGCAAACTGATGTGCCCTGGAAATGAGTACATGCTATCATATTATATGGAATTATTTAATCACGAAATTCACTCCCAGTGTCTTAGAAGTTATTTCTTATGGTAGGAGTTGTATTCATGAATTAAGATTCATTTTACAAAGACTTCGTTTTACAGGTGTACGATAGTAATCGAGTGTAATTCTGAAACTAGCATCTTCATGCTATGATCCCAGCATCTAAAACTTCAAACAATTAGATCGCTTTTTACGTAGATTACAGATAATAAGACAACAATTTTGACAATGTACTGGTGTAATAATTTCTTATTGTATCGAAACTTGAGGAGAAAGCTTAAATCCATTTAACATACAACACTCACAATTTTTAGCCTAAAACTGTACGTATCGTGATAATACCAACTGGAACGTTTATATATATCGTTTTATCATGTCACTTTGGTTAAAATGCGTGTCCTAAAGGGGGGAGGGGGAGAAGAGGATCAAACTTATGCCAAGAATAATGTCTCAGGGGCTTCTTAACTTAGCAAAATAAAACTTAGTACATACGTTCCTCATTAATAGTACCCGTAACTTCACACTATCCCAATGTTTCCAAAACTTTCATTTCTAAAGGAAGGAAGGGGAAACGTGTATATTTTTTCGTCTATATTCAAGTTTACGCCGTCTATCACAGGAAAACGACTGAACCATTTAAGATGAATTTTTGAATATAATTAGCACTCGGATGGATTTTTATTCTGTAACTTGCATTAAAATGTGTATCCTAAAAGGAATGAAAGAGAGGGGTTAGAATGTATTCCAAAGATAAAGTATGTCACAAACCGTTCATGTTCTTATTTCATACTCTCTTTATCATAAGTTAGTGGCCGTGTGCTCCAGCAGTTTAGGAAATTCTGCTTCTAAGGAGGACGGTCAAACCCTTTGAAGTTTTTTTAATCATGATTATAATTTGACTTGCGCCAGTTTTTATCTTGTCATTTCACCAAAGTTATTGTCCTAAAGGAAAGGAGTTCAAAATTTAGAACAAAAATACGCATCTCACAAGCCCTTTTCAAGTTAGGCAGATGGAATTTAGTGTATGAAGTCCTTTATGTACATGTAAATTTTTGTATATTATTCCTATTATATTTTAATTTCCTACTATGTATCCATAAAATAGCGAAAGTGAGGACATAATTGAAGTGTTTAAAATTAATTTTCAGGCGTGATGTGGGTTGACCTTGGTATTTATCATTAGCTCTGCACTTTGATTTAAATGAGTTTTCGAAGAAGGGGGAGGGATAGATTTTTCGCATCGATTCATTTCATTTCATTTCAAATACACGTCAAGGGAATGGAGAAGAGAGTAGGAATATACCCTTTTATATTTTTTCCAGAAACCTATTCTTCCCGTGCTAACAGCGGGTATTTCATCTATTTGTCAGTACTGTAAATAGGGAAGAATAATGGAAAACATAATGAAAAGAAGAAAAGCATTGTTGGTTAGAAACACCTTATTGTTAAAAAAGATCGTGCATATTTTTGTATTGTACGTGTTATGATACTACTTTTTTCATAATAAAACTATATAGAGTTGAACGGCATTCACCAGGTTATGGCATATGCTGATGATGTAAATTTAATAGGGGATGATAGGAGAACAGTAGAAATAAATGCAGAGAAAACTAAATACATGGAAGTGCGTCGGGACCGTAATACGGCAAATTGTGGAGGCGTTAAAATATTAAATAATGCTTTTGATAAAGTGGATACTTTCAAATATTTAGGATCAATATTAACAGACGAAAATCATATTCACGAAGAAATTAAATGTCGACTAAAAGCAGGGAATTCGTGTTACTATTCGGTTCAAAATCTCTTGTTGTCGCGAATTCTGTCGAGGAATTTGAAGCTTAAAATATATAAAACGATAATCATGCCTGTTGTTCTGTATGGTTGTGAAACATGGTCGCTTACTCTGAGGGAAGAACATAGACTGAAAGTATTTGAGAACAGGATCCTGAGAAGAATATTCGGACCCAAGAGGAACGAGAATGGGGAATGGCGGAAGCTTCATAACGAGGAACTACATAGTTTATACGGTTTACCCAACATTGTTAGGGTCGTCAAGTCTAGGAGGCTTAGGTGGGCAGGTCATGTAGCTAGAATGGAAGAAAGTAGAAACGCTTTCAAAGTCTTGACTAGTAGACCCATAGGAAAACGACCATTAGGAAGACCTAGGCGCAGATGGGAGGACAATATTAAGATGGATCTCGCAGAGATAGGAATACAAAGTAGAAACTGGATCCAATTAGCTAAGGATAGAAGTCAGTGGAGAGCTTTTGTGAACGCGGCACTGAACCTCCGGGTTCCATAGGCCATAGAGTTATATATATATATATATATATATATATATGTGTGTGTGTGTGTGTGTGTGTATGTGTGTATGTGTGTGTGTGTGTGTGTGTGTGTGTGTGTGTGTAAATCACCACAGTTTAAATTGTTAAAATCTTAAATCTTGTATTCCATAAACTACTTAAAGGATTACACACTTGATTCAAATACGTAGAATACTATATTTCAGATAATAATTAATAAGTGTTTCAAATGTGCACAGTTGGCATGTATAGTAATGGATGTCTTCTATTATATCTTGATGACTTATAAACAAAAAAATAAAAATAAAAACCTAGTAACGGAAACGTTACCTTGGCAACCGGATCACTGTCCTACCAACCAATCAAAAAACATTTTGCCTTTAACGACTGAAAAATAAACATTTACAGAATAAGATTATTCATGGTGAAATAATATTTTTGCCTTGAATATTAAATAAAATATGCAGTGTAAATACACATATTATCGTTGTAGTACTGAGTGCAGATAACTTGAAATGAAATGTTTGTATTCATATTCAAATATTTATATTCATAGTTTATGCTGCTTTAAAATTCACCTTAATTAATTTTACAATTTTAAAGTAAAAAATTACTGGTATTCATTATGAGAGGGTTATGATCAAAGAAGTATAAATAAACTATTCAATATATTTTAAAAAAATAAAAGGAAATATACTCACTGTTCGACGCAATGCGTAATTTATGCAGTTTGCGAAATAATAGCACATTCTGCACGTGCATATTGTACTTTGGTTCTTTACTGATTAAGATGTTTTAAAAACGAATACGTAAAATGATTATCGTAATTATTTTTCTTTCGTCCAATTATTTTGGAGTGAATTTTGAGAATCATTGTGACTAGCATTCTTACATGTTATAACAATACTATTGAGCAGTAGCGTAGCCAGGATGTTTGAAGGGGGGCAAGTGCTGTTATAGGTACATATAAAAAAATTATAAACAAAAAATATATAAACATAAAAATATTTTTTAAAAATTACAGACATCAAAGTACATTGTCGGACGTTTTTGGGGGGCCCGGCCCCTCTGGGCCCCCTTCCCTACGCCACTGCTACTGAGTAACTGTCACGAGACAAAAACCACTTGGAAAAAAATGTAATATAAATACCAGGGAACCCCCTTAGTTTATCAGCTGAAAAAGAAACACCATTAAAATATGCTCCGTTTTAAGGAAAAATCAAGTACAAGTGATTTTTTTAAATCGTGATATTTTTCAACCTTCGGTCAGTATTATTCAATGACTGAGGATTGCTTCAGACTACAGGAAAATCAGAACTGCATAATAATATAAATATATTAATTTAACTGTTATTAATCCTTCTAAAGATCATCTGGTGGATATTTACAAGGGCTCCAATCCTGGGGGGCCACCCCCCAAAGCTCATGTGGACCCCCTGTATTTTTATGAATATGTATTTTTTATGAATCCCCCCCCCCCCAAGTTACAGAGAAATCGGCGCCCTTGGATATTTATCCTCTACCGCATTGGAAATCTTATTATATTGCAAAAATACTTTTCACTGTTTTAAGTATACACTATTAAAACATATCTCATTCATTATGCCTGGGTATCTATATTTCACGCTGTGTATTTATTCATATATAACCAATAAACTTAATTAGCCAATAAAACTTTATTATGTATAAAACTTAGAAGCCCGAAACGCCGCGGATTCGGATGTAACGCGGGAAAATATACGGTATCTCATTTTAAAAAAATACCGTAGTTTTTAAAATAAAAGTTCTACTTTCGAAACTTAAGTTATAACAGTGAAAATTCCTACGAAGAGCTGTTCTGTAGGCAATTATACTGCTCCCTTGTGGCTAATGTTTTCGAAATATTCACTCATTCGAACTGATGAGATTTTTAAAGGCAATGAGATGTACACATGACGTTGAGTCTGTAAAACGAATTGACGTCATGAAATTTTATTATTTATTTCTTTCTTTTCCTGCTTGCTTATGAGAACTCATTCGTGTAGGTACAATTATGTTCAAAAGCATTTGAATATTTAGACCTATTTTAGAACCAATATACTCTTGCTTAAGATATGAGTATTACTTAAGCTGATAATTACAGTGTTGTTTACTTGGAAGAAAACTAAAACAATACGTATAATATGTGTATGTTACTATGGACAATGGTCCGTAACGTATGATATATTTTTTTTTTATGGCCAGATGTGCCTATTTATGTTATTTAGTTTGGGTCAGACATGAATATCTAGACTTTTTACGTTTGATTTAGATCATTAAAGGTACGCCATTGTGAACGAGTTTGTTTTCGTTTATATTAATATATAAAAAAAAATGTAAAAATTAAAAACATAAATGTTAAAGTATTTTCGAAAAGTACATTAAATCGACTATATCTTATTCTGTGTTATATCATTATGAACAGTTATTTAGTGAATTACGTTACGTGATTCTTCACTATATCAAGACGAACTTAGGACAAATATATAATGAAGAAGTGTGAATTGAATAATGAGAAAAACAGAACGTTATATACTGCAAACATGAAAAAAAGAAAAATATACAATATACTGGTATTTCTAAATAATAAACTTTAAGTGTCAAGTATAATAATTCACCGAGACTGTATACGATTTTGATTTCATTTGAGTTGAGTTTAACGTTCCTTTCATCAGCGAGGCTATATGAAACGGGACGTATTGATTAACGTGGAATCCGAACCACATGGGCTCCCGCTGGATGTGTACGATTGTATATAAGGTGAGCGCTAAACCGCTATAGCTACCATTTTTTTTTCTTTTCCAGATAAATTCCATTTTAATATTTCACACACTTTAATCTCTTTTCGCGTAATTCTAACTAGACGGCATAATCCAGTATAAAACAGCCATAAACAAGCAAAAAAAAAAAAAAAAAAAAAAAAAAACCTTCCGGGAGTCAAGAATTACTCTTTTCACCATTTTTTTTTCAGGCAAGTTTTATTTATCTACTAGCAGAATACTCGTTCTTTGTACGGGGAGTATATGTTTCATTTTGGACATAGAGGGCTGAATTTGAATTCAAACGACATCAAAAGTGTCACTGTCTCAGCGACCTCGAAAACTATGGATTGGACGCTAATATCGATCATTTTCGAACATTTTTGAATATCTTCCCCCTCCTCTTCCCCTAAGTTGCACCGTCAAAGTAAAAAGTAAGAAACATCCCAGGACTGAACCTGATGTACGTTGAAAATGTGATCGAGATCTGCCTTGCGGTTCAAGAATTATTAAGTTATAAACGTTGTCACTTTCATTTTTATTTTCTTTTATATATTTTCCCCTCCCCTAAGTTGCACTGTCAAAGTGAAATTATAAAAACGATCCCAGGCTCGAACCTTATCTATGTTGAAAATTTGATCGAGATCGGTCGGGTGGTTCAAGAGTTATTAAGTCACAAACGTGACATATACACTATGTGATCAAAAGTATCCGGACACCTGGCTGAAAATGACTTACAAGTTCGTGGCGTCCTCCATCGGCACTGCTGGAATTCAATATGGTGTTGGCCCACCGTTAGCCTTGATGACAGCTTCCACTCTCGCAGGCATACTTTCAATCAGGTGCTGGAAGGTTTCTTGGGGAATGGCAGCCCTTTCTTCACGGAGTGCTGAACTGAGGAAAGGTATCGATGTAGGTCGGTGAGGCCTGGCACGAAGTCGGAGTTCCAAAACATCCCAAAGGTGTTCTACAGGATTCAAGTCAGTACTTTGTGCATGCCAGTCAATTACAGGAATGTTATGGTCGTGTAACCACTCCGCCACAGGCCGTGCAGTATGAACAGGTTCTCGATCGTGTTGAAAGATGCAATTCGCCATCCCCGAATTGCTCTTCAATAGTGGAAAGCAAGAAGGTGCTTAAAACATCAATGTAGCCCTATGCTGTCGGAGTGCCACGCAAAACAACAAGGGGTGCAAGCCCCCTCCAAGAAAAACACGACATCATAGCACCACCACCTCCGAATTTTACTGTTGGCACTACATACGCTGACAGATGACGTTCATCGAGCATTCGCTATACCCACACCCTGCCATCGGATCGCCACATTGTGTACCGTGATTCATCACTCCACACAACGTTTTACACTGTTCAATCGTCTAATGTTTTTTACGCTCCTTACACCACCAAGCGAGGCGTCGTTTGGCATTTACGTGCGTGATGTGTGGCTTATGAGCAGCCGCTCGACCATGAAATCCAAGTTTTCTCACCTCACGCCTAACTGTCATAGTACTTGGAGTGGATCCTGATGCAGTTTGGAAATTCTGTGTGATGGTCTGGATAGATGTCTGCCTATTACACTTTACGACCCTTTTCAACTGTCGGCGATCTCTGTCAGTCAACAGACGAAGCCCACCTGTACGCTTTTTTGCAGTACGTGTCCCTTCACGTTTCCACTTCACTATCACAATCAGACACAGTGGACCTAGGGATGTTTAGGAGTGTGGAAATCTCGCGTACAGACTTCTGACGCAAGTAACACCCAATCACCTGACCACGTTCGAAGTCCGTGAGTTCCGCGGAGCGCCGCATTCTGCTTTCTCACGATGTCTAATGACTACTGAGGTCGCTGATAATGAGTACCTGGCAGTAGGTGGCAGCACAATGCACCTAATATGAAAAACGTATGTTTTGGGAGTATCCGGATACTTTTGAAATGAAATGAAATGAAATGAAATTTTGAGTTGTACGTCCCACGGTTATGCCGGTTAGGCTAAAGGAGACGGTGATAATGAGTAATGAATGAAATGGTGGAATGAAGAAAGTGGGAGGAAACGGGAGAACCCCGAGAAAACCCACGCACACGGTCCGGATACTTTTGATCACATAGTGTGTATATATATAAGTATAAGATACAGTTAACATTTCCAGATAATTGTCTGGCATCACTTTAAACAGCGATGCTTTTTTTTTTTTCATCCTTCTGTTTTAGACATATTACTAAAAACGTTTCGACATCATACAAGACTTTTTTTTTTTTTTTTTTTTAACTCCATGTATCATAGTGTAGTAGCACTTACTGGAGAAAATGGTATGTTCCTGGAAAGGAAACTGCGGTTTCTGTTGTATTATTTATTGTTATGTTTTCTATCATGACGTTCATTGCTATATTTAGAACAATGTTGGATACGAGAGCTGACAAGACAGGATTCTAATTTAAGTGTTAGATTATTTCCTTCTGATTATGCTTAATCAATGTCTATTGTTGGCATTTAGTGTCCCTTTCCAGAACTGAGGAAATATGAGACGTGGATCTACATATTAAAGTAGAATCCGAACCATAGTAGGCCTAATATGTTCAAATTTTAAAGGTTTTCCACCTGGAATCAAACCCAGGACCACGTGCACAAAACACGCACTAACCGCTAGACCAACGGGAGTGCAAATCACAGCCTGTGCCATAGCTAGCAACATCATTTTACCTTGTAAGGGAACGGATTAAAAAATTATAATAAATCTTATGTCCCACGTTTATTTACCTGTGGAGACGGACGATTAATGGAATTTAATGATTGTGAAATAATTGATGGAATGAAAGTCTGGGAAGATCGGGAAAATACCGAGAAACCCACAGACACATTTTACTCCGCCATAAACCTACTTGGACTGAGAGCGAATCAGGATCCTCTCACACAAGAGGAAGCCCTCTACCACTGAGCCACCATTCCTTTGTAAGAGAACTGAAACGTTGACATTACGGATGGACGACAACTGGAAGTGTTAGGAATGTGGGTATGGAGAAGACTAGGACTAAGAATTAGATTTCTGGTCTTTTCCGTCACGTATGAGGGATGACTCCCTTGTCCGGGGAATGGGGAAGGAAGAAAGGAATGATGAAGGAAGTGGCCTGATATCGTGTCAGGGATCATCCCGGCATTTGCCTGGTGTGAATGAAAAAAAAAAACGTCACGCAGGATGGATGGTCTTCAATAGCTTTTACGCTTTTCCAACCGAGTGTCCCCACTAGAAATTGAATCCGAGACCGCTCGCACGAAAAGTGAGAGCGTTAACAACTAGACCACGCAGGGCATGCCATACGGGTGTGGAGAAGAATGGATGATATCAGAGTGGAATGAAAGTTCAGCGAACAGTTTAGTTCAGCAAAAAAAAAAAAATCGGGAAAGGAAAGTAGTGCTGAAAAGTCAAAAGAAGAAAGGGAAACTGTTTGCAGCATTATTACAGAAAAATCCGTCTTACTATTAACATAATAGAAGGAAAGAGCAAAAAGGCTACAATTAGTGGATGACATTCTTATATCAAAGCGAAGGAGCTTGCGAGGGACTGGAGAGCACCGAGGTAACATACAACGAATGACTTGGCAGTGGTGACTAGTTTCGAACTGGGTCCCTCGGGCCCCGGCTGGAAGAGCAGTTTAGGGACCTCATGGTAGGAGTCGTATACATCCCGTAAAATAGGCATACAAGCGATTAAAAAAAAAAAAAAAAAACTTGCACGTGTTGTTTAGTTGATTGTTAATGTAACAATGGGCTACTTATTACATTCAATTTTAAAAAATGAAGAAAAAGGCAAAGAAAAGATAAAATGACAAACAAGAAGAAAAGTAAACATTATGTTGTCGGTGTTGGTATGCGTACAGAAAAGTGTTCATCAATTTATTTTCGAACAAAATGTATGTGCTTACGCAATATTCATTTTACGTTAAAAATCTTTAAATATATATTTACATATGTAATATGAAAAATGTATAATTATCCTAGCCCTACTGATAACATAAATTCAATTCCTGTAATGTAGAAAAGGGGTCCCATTCTGTTTGCTCTATTGTGAATTCAAGCTGTAATGATATTCATAACTGAACGAGAAATGACGGATGTCCCTGTGCTATTTCTGTTGTACACCGCAGTAGTCTTCGGGAAGGAGTCCGTAAGGTATTGGGCCTTTTGGACGTAGTAAGATCTACAATTATCTTTCTGATGTCTGTGAGAATACTCAGTGACGTGCATCTGATGTAGGTCCGAGTTTCGTGGTTCTTTTTTGCTTTATATTTTTAAAAAAACGAAGGGCAGGGCAGGGCCTCGTCTGGGATTCCGGCCCTGGCCAATCCAAGACTGGTGGTGACAGAATATTTAAAACTAACAACCCTCCCCCCCCCCCTCATCATTCCTAAGAGCTGCTCTAACACTATAGGTGTTGGTACGAACCTTAGTGGCATCCATAAACCTACTGTCCTGTAATAATGTGTTATCAGACAAAAAACAATTAGCCACAGGATCGTTCCTAAAATATTTGAACCTTTCCTCTGACTTTACTTTGTATGCCATGTGCAGAAGTTTCACACAAAATTTGAATGTCTTATATTGGACATCTTAGGGAGACACTACCATTCCTGGGGGGTGGGGAGAGTGACGGCGGCTCAGCAGTAGAGCGTTCACCTCTGGTGCGTAGAATCTCTGGTTCTATCCCAGCTCGCGCCACGTGGGCTTTGTTTTGGACAAACTGTGTTCGTTGGTTTTCTTGGTTTTCTCCCATTTCCTCTCAGTTTCTTCATTCTACCATTGCATTCATTCATTTCTCATCATTAACATCTCTTTTAACCTAGCCGGGAGACGTAAGACTTAAAGACTTCATTTCAGTCCCATTACTTTTATTCTATTCAAGGTCGGACATTTTTTTTTTTTTAATCTAAAACGTGTATTTAATTATTTTAGATGAGAAGTTCAAACACAAAATTTTACCTCTGTAGCCTTAAGGGATTGTGAGGTGTAAACATATTGTAATAATTGTAAACCCACTCTTTATTTCCTGCGCACACTATTTTCTTGTCGTATAGGTCAAATATCAACAAACGCTGAGATACAGCCTTATTATTTAATAAGAAATTTAAATAGCCTACCACAATTTATGTATCTAACTTTCAAAGATTCCGAGATACAGATTTTTTAATATAACAGTTGCCCATTCTGTTTCACTCCCATTCTTCCGCCTTCCACGTGGAATTTTCAAAAATCCCTTTTTATTAGTACCTTCCCTTAACAAATCTTCAAATTTCAAGTTCGTAACTTAAACAGTTTGACCTGGTCGTTGATCAGTCAGTCAGCATTTCTTGTTAAGGTGATTTACGTCACCTACGAGATTTACGCTAATAATATGGCGTTATATTAATGTAAACAGCCTTACATATACAGTAAAATGTAGCAGTCTTGTAATAGTTAGTAATTCATAGCTTTCGATTATTTTGAAAGCATGTTCTGAATATTAGTTTCTCTCTCTCTCTCTCTCTCTCTCTCTATATATATATATATATATATATATATATATATATATATATATATATATATATATATATATATATATATCGTCGCATGAGAACCAGAGGAACCTAACTCCAAAAATGTGGTTTTTATTTTCTTCAAGTTTGGACATAATTTTGAAAGCCCCACTTGGTGTAAATGGAACGTAACGCCATCTGTTCTCCTTGTTGATCACTTGTTGTAATGTAACTCAGTTACCATCTTATTAAAAACACATTTTTCTAAGAAAATAATATTTTTGTCCTCTCACCTGTAAACCTACTAAAATGGAGTGACGTTCCCCTGGTTCTCATGCGACGATATTCTATATTTTGTCCCCTTGTTTTTAATCTTTTCCAAGCATTCTTCTTTTCATCCATTCTAATTATCCCACTATTCATACTATGTAACCTTAAAAAAAAAGTCTTACATGTAAATATAATTATAATTTGTATTTAAAACCATGACCTAGCCTTAAAAATTTGTTTATGGTCTGTTACATGTAACAGTGGCGTTACGTTATATAGGTTCTATACCTACAGAATGAATTGTACAGTCTGTGACAAAAGTAAATTCATATAAATCTGCATGCAAAATTTGTTCTTTTTTTATGCTTGTGTTTGTATGGTAGTCTTCTCTAATTACTTGTTTCCAGTGCAGTACATGTTACCATCCTTTTTCTTTGTCGTCCTCAGGGGTGAAAGTGCATATGAAAAGGTAGGGGTATGCATGACGTCACGCCGTTCCCGTTGCCTGTCTTTGCCCATTGTAACTTTTTAGGAAGTAGAGGGGACACGATAGAATATTTTTCGGAAGAGGGGTTAGGACTTCCCCCGAGTCACCCCTCAGTTTTACCCCTGGGGGTCCTATAATAAAGGGAATTTGGTGTCAAAAAGGAATGGAAGGTATAATTTGGAGAAAGAATTCCAAAACGTTAAGACTGACTGAAGAAATTGTGGAACTTGGTGAACATTAATGCTCTTGATGCAAATTGGGGGAGGGGAAATCGTTCTTTCCAAAATCTTTTCACATTTCTTTCGTTTTTTTTTTTTGTTTTTTTTTTCAACAAAATTAAATCACTTCGTTTTCAGTTTGTAATTTGAGTGGCTTACATTAAGAAAAAACAATGCTGTGTATTTAAAGACAAATTAATCATCATGCGTAAACTTCCAATGGGGTTAAATTTTACCCTTTCTTGCGACCAATTGTAACTCCTAACGACAGAGAAAACTTGCAAAGTAAACACAAAGCATTATTCATCAAAATCGACCCTTCAAATTTTTATGGAAGTTATAAATTTATGCACAAACTTCCAAGTTGCAGATGAAGTAAATTTCCCATTTAGGGGTAACATAATAGGGATAATTCTTTTCTTTCTTTTTTCTTTGCTGGTCCCGAAAGTAATGACTTTAGGTTTCTGGCAATGTTTTTTCCAATTTTCTTCTATTTTTTAAATTGTCGATTAGTTCTGTTCCCCTTTCTACTCCTCGCTTTCCGTTCATGTTCTCTATGGCGGTATGAAGAAGATTATTTGTTCGCAAGATGTGTCCAATCCAGTGCTAGCTAAAAGCGTCCTCTTCTCTCCTATCAGTTTTAAAACATCCTCATTTATTACTCTCTCCGTCCATTTTATCTTCTCCATCTTCCTCCAACACCATATTTCGAGTCTCTCTAAATATTGCTCCTCTAACTTCTGTTATGTCCAAGACTGAACCATGCAATCCAATTCTCCATAGTTAAGAGTGATCTTTTCTTGGTGAATGTCTCTTTGGTTATGGCAATTCTTGACCTGATCTGTTTGGTGCAGTAAGCGTCTCTCGTCAAAATACTTTACAAAAATTTCATACGATTGACCTCTTCAAGCTCTCTTTGTTCTGCTGTGATCCCGAAGAGCATGTTTCCACGAGATAATCTCCTGATTTTCGATGTTTCGACGTAGATTTCCAGGTCATATAGTTTCCCAGTGTCAGCTATTCTTCCCATTATCTCCTGTAGACCTTTTTCGGTTCTAGCTATAACTGTATCATCTGCATACCTGATCTTGTTAATGATCTGCCCTCCAATCTTGAAATCTCCAATTCCCATTAATGCTTCCTTCATTAAACATACACTGTAAATGTTGAATAATTGGGGCGACATACTACATCCGTATCTGACTCCTCTTCCAATCTCCACACTATTGGTTTCTCCTTCATTCAAGCACATCTTCACTCGTTGTCCTATGTACAGGGTGCGAATGAGTCGTCGGTCTCTCAAGTTAACCTTGATTTCTTGAGTATTTTCAGAAGCTTGTCCAATTGACCAGTCGAAAGCTTTTTGCCAATCGATGAAGCACAATTACAACTCTCCCTTTACGTCAGCAACTCGTTCTGATATAATCCTCGTCAACCCACTATAATCACTAGTACATTTTCCTTTCCGGAATTCAAATTGATCAGCCTGTAACATCTGTTCCATCTTACTTTCCAGCCGCCTGTTCAGTATGCGCGCAATGATCTTTTCAGGGTTGGAATTAAGGCTAATGGTTCTGTGATCGCTGCACTTCTATGCTTGCTTTTTCGTAGGTAATACAATCATCGTAACATCAAGAAAGCCAAATTCTCCACTCAGGTAGATCTTGTTAATAAGTGAAGTCAGTACTTTCGTTGCATTGTCTCCTTATCTCTTGAGCAAATCTGCTGGTATGTCGTCGTCTCCAGTGGCCTTCCTCCTTTGCATGTCTTTGATGGCTTGTGCTACTTCACTTTTCAGAATAATGGGTTCTTTTTTTTAATCATCTATCTCTTGTTCTGCTTCGATCGGAATGTATGGGGGAAGGGTTCTTCTGATTATACAGATTCTTTGTGTTCCTCCCAGATTCCAATGATTCTTTGATGGTTAATATTAGACGGATCGAATTGACATCACCATTCTTTTCTTGAAGTCAATTAAAAAGTGAGAAATTTTTGTCATCTAAGCAGGGCATTCTTTCGTGTACTCAGATTTACTGATGCACACCTAATTTTTTAAGAAGAGAAACTATGTAGGCGGATACGCAATTTTACCGGTGCCTGTATTTGCGTGATTAACTTCCCCCTTTCTTTTTATAAGATTTCTTTCGTTTTTTTTTTTTAACGTAATTGTGTCGACTTAATTTTTGAGCTCATGTGGTTCGGATTCCACGTTAATCAGTAGGTCCACGTCTCATATAGCCTCGCTTCTGAAAGGGACGCTAAACTGAAATTCAATTCAATTCAAATTAATTTTTGAGCATTGTGTAATTACGGTCAAACTCTATATATACACTCAACATAAATCCTTAAAAAACTATTGATTGTGGCCCTAAAATACTTATTTAGAACGCACTAGAAGAGAACAATTACAGAAATAGTGGCAAACGTGCAGTATGTTGGATTCATCTTTGCAGGCCCGTTTCCACAGGGGTCTAGGGGGCCGCGCCCCCTAAATTTTTACTGGCCCTCTAACTTTTCATGGCAGGTTTGCAAATGAACTATAATATGGTTGGATCTCCCCCCCCCCTACATTTTTGGGCTGGTTACCGGCCTGCATCCATGGTAACAGTTCCTTCTCTGCAATGCTGTAAATTGTGTTTACAAACGTTATGTTAATAATTAAATGCTTATTAGAAGTTTCTGTTAATATTTAACTGCTTGATGTGCTTGTGTTTTACTAATGTTCAAACGAAACAAGATTGTTTAACTCTAGTTTGCAAACATAGTTTTCCTGAAACCCGACAAGTAAATCGTTTGTGTCAAAGAAAACCTGCATCATAAATACATAAAATTCACGTTTCTGTGTGCAAGAGCTAAGCCGCAAAGCTTATGTCTCTGAGAATTGTAAACAGGTTCATTGCTCCAATTGAGTGTACACATCAGATATGTAGTTTATATTTTATTCGTTCCGTACGTGGAATGCATTTATTTAAGACTTCCAGCGCAGTTTTATTTTTTAAAAAAATCATGTACTTAGGAGATTGAACGTGCGGAGTGTACAAAAGGTAAAATTCAGTATTGAATATAGCTTTTGTGTTATTTTTTATATTAACAAGTGAAGCAGTGATTTTAGTCTATTATGAAAGTCTGTCTTCATACAAAAGAGGTGCTTTCTAGAGATTTTCTGTATTTTGTAAAATACAGTTAAAAAGGAAGGGAGGAGTATCAACATTTTGGCTTTTGTAACATTTATTTAGAATTTCTAAAATGTCACATACCGCATGCACTCAACGTAGTTTGCGCAATTTTTAAGGAGATTGGTTTAACCAAATCTCTATACTATACTATAGAGGAACCAGCGAGAGAAGGTCTCTGACATCTCGCAGCAGTATTGCCACTATCTACATTTGTCAAGCCTTTTTTGATATATCTATAATGACGGTTTCTTAATGGTGTAAAACACAGGTGACCATGATTGGTTACACTAGCACCAAAGTAGAGGCTGTATTTTTCCTCCGCACATGGTAGAAACCTCAGTGACCATCTCCTGATGGCTCTACTATAGCCTTGAGCCAGCTGGGTTCTTCTCTTCCACACACCCGTGTGACGATTTCTCAATAGATGATACTCCACATACTGAAGACCAAAATTAGTGAGAGTCCCCAAAATCATAAAAGAAATTCATAACATTATTTTTGAAAATCATAGAGCATCTCAGCAAAACGTGTGGCAGAGATTGTGAGCATTTCTCGGGAAACCGTCAGTAGCATAATCTTGGGCAAGTGCAAGCTCTGAGCAAAATGGATCCCCGAAAGTTTGTCAGCAAATCAAAAGCGTGAAAGAGTGAGGGAATCGGAGGAAGTCATCTCCCATTTTGACAGCAATGCTGGCCAATTTATGACACGAATAGTAACCATGGAGGAAACGTTGTACCATCACAATTCTGAAACGAAACAACAGTCAGTGGAGTGGCAGGATTCAAGTTCTTCTCGCCCCAAGAAGTTCAAGAGACAGAAGTCGGCTGGGAAAATGCAACATTCTTCTGGGATGAGGATGGAGTTGAAGTAATAGACTGCCTGTCCAAGGGTCAAACATTTAATACATTTTGTTCTTTCAGGACAATGTCTCTGTACATCGAGCACTACAGACACAACTGACATTGCATGTATTCCCCAGATCTAGCTGCGTCAGACTATTAGTTATTCTTCAAACTCAAACAACACTTGAAATGACGCCATTTTGGATCTGATAAATAGATGATTAGAAGTATGGAACATTCTTCAGTACTTTTTAAACTGGTCTACAAAAACTGGAACACGCTGCAAGGAAGTGTATTGAACTTCGAGAGGAGTATACAGAATGAATGTAAAATTTCACCATTCCACTTGAACTTCTTCCGGGATGGGCCACGAACTTTTCAGTATCTCGTTGTATATACATATGAACCCGAAAGAATTGCTAAGGGTAAAAAAATGTATGAATTCAATATTTTGACCGTATACCCTTCATCCTCAATGTAAATACAAACAGAAGCTTCTTTATTTAAGAAGTGGTTGTTCACACAATTACCGTCAAGAGACTATTGAATTGTTTAAAGGAGCTGAATTGTGTGTGTGCTTAATGTTTTATTGGATAGAATTACTAGCTGTGAAGTTTTTTTAATTTTTAGGGGGGGGGGGAGAAAGAGAGAGAAGAAAAGAAAAAAGCTTGAAACTGTTTCTCGGAAATTGCATGATAAATAGCCACATTGTCTGTCATTGTGAGTGTCATTTCACAAACAGCTTTTGCTGATCTTCTCGCTTTTTTCTTTTTTTTTTTTTTTTTTTTTTTCGAGTATGCGACTGAGGTAGTTGATATCTTTGGCTCCTGCCCAAAGTCTAAATTAACATTAATTTGTATTTATAAAAAAAAAGTAAAAAAGAAGAGAAATAATAGTGGGATCTCGTCAACGGCTTGACATTAGTCTCTTGCAATTGTTCCACTTATCTCGCATCTTTTTTGATATTATGGAAACCAATATAATGCCACGTCTAGATTTCCGAAACGTCTGGAGCTGTCATTTTCACTGCCCGATGTATGACGTAGGCGCACGCAATGTATTCTGGGAAAAGCCGAGAAAAACGCAATGAGAAAAGGAGAGATGTGTAAGTAGGAGAGCAGAATAGTGTACGTGTAGCATAGATGGCCATTTTGCACTGGGCTCGCGCTCACTTCTCTCAACTGGACTCACACTTACAAGGAGACTTACGAAAGTGTCACACACCGATTTGAATGAATTGTAGTACATCGAAAAATAATAGACACGTATTTTTTTTTATTTCGGCAATGGTGCAGGTTTAAGGGTAGAAACCACCCTTTGAACGTTAGGGGTGGTCTCCAAGCATAGACAGAAAACAATCATTTCACGTAGAAGAAAACATACTGCCAGACGGAGTTAGGAGAGCTAATTCAGAATCTGACGTCAAAATTACAAAACTCAAAATGGCGGATCAAATATGGTGATTACAATTACTAAAGGTGTTCTGTTTTGAAATGCTCGGCAATTAGCCAAGAACAATTACAGTTGGCAGGGTTATTGCCAGGGTGGATTGATTTAAATCACTCTGATTTAAATCACGATTTTAATCAAGATTTAAATCACTTGATTTTTTAAATAAAAATCGTTGATTTAAATCAAATTCCGAAATTAATTAATTTAATTTAAAGTAAGTAAAATCCCGTTTCTCTTCTGTTATTTCAATTCTGGAAGATAATAATCATAATACAATGAGATTCAAATGTATGTAAGCACAGTATGAAAACGAGTATTATGTAGAGAACGATCAGGGGAAATCCCATTTGAACGGGTAACGGGTGAACCCTGCTTTCTTCTCTTTGTAACACAGGGTTTTAAAATTTCTATTCCAACGGGGAAATCGCCATGAACATTTAAGATGAAAACTCTTTTGTGTCCACGTCTATTTGTTTGTTTCCAGATAATAGGGGCGTATTTAGAGGGATCCGATCCCCTATGAGAAACAAAAAAAAAAAAAAATGATTTTAAAATTTTGGGCGAAATTTATGTACTAAATACATAGTAGTTCCTCAGGATCGTAATACGACAAATTTTGGATGCGTTAAAATATCGAATAATACTTTTGATAAAGTGGATACTTGACCCCATTGCAGAACATGCCGCGATCTGCGATGTGATCGCAGAAAATTTGCCGCGCCTGTGCAGGAAAAATTGTCAGAGGAAATAAAATAGCCAACAGAAAAGTATAAAAACGTGCCTGCTATGTATAGATGTCTTAAATGCACGGACAACTCGCATTTGAACTGTTTTTCACGTCACATAAAACATATTTTTAACAATCACAAGTGTTTCTTCTGCTGGAACTGATCATCCTGATTTTTATTTTATTTTATTTTATTTTATTTTATTTTATTTTATTATTTTGGAATTCCTGCAGAAAATTTTTGACTTGCAAAAGCTCATCGCATAAAGACAAAGAAAGTTCTGCCATCGGCTAATATATAGGATCAGAAAACGATATTCACGAAGAAATTAAATATCGACTAAAAGCAGGGAATTCGTGTTATTATTCAGTTCAAAATCTCTTATCGTCGCGAATTCTGTCGAGGAATTTGAAGCTTTAAAATATATAAAACGATAATTATGCCTGTTGTCCTGTATGGTTGTAAAACATGGTCGCTTACGCTGAGGGAAGAACGCAGACTGAAAGTATTTGAGAATAAAATCCTGAAACGAATATTCGGAACCAAAAGGAACGGAAATGAGGAATGGCGAAAAAGTTCATGATGAGGAACTGCATAATTTGTATCGTTCACCAAACATTGTTAGGGTCATCAAATCTTGGAGGCTCAGGTGGGCAGAACATGTAACGAGAATGGAAGAAAGTAGAAACGCTTTCAAAGTTTTAACTGGAAGTCCAATCGGAAAACGACCATTAGGAAGACCTGGGCACAGATGGGAGGATAATATTAAGATGGATCTCGCAGAAATAAGAATGCAAAATATAAACTGGATTCAGTTGACTAAGGATAGAAGTCACGAAGCTTTTGTGAACATTTCATTGAACCTCCGGGTTCCATAGGTCATAAAGTTAGTTAATTTCAGGCGATATTTATGTACTTTATATGTATTTCGTGCCGCTAGCTAGTTCCAATTGTTTAAAAATATGCCCCTGCCAAATATCAGTAACTTTCGTGAAAAGAAAAGTGTCATGTTGATATACATTGCTGTACTTTTTCCTCAATGCTTAAGAAACATTGTTTGGGATTGAAATAGGTTAACGATTGGGAATTAATTCAAAATTAAAACCCAATACTTTCACTTAAATGGCATAATGAACATTTAATACTAATTCCTAATGTTTTTTCTTCAGTTCGCGACTTGTATTATACGAAGAAAAAGATTTGATTTAAATCAAAAAAATCGATTTAAATCAAAAAAATCAACAAAAATGATTTTTTTGAAAAAAATCATGATTTTTTTCCACCCTGGTTATTGCTGCGACAAGGTTGCAGACCGATTTGAAACACTGGCAATCTGTTCTTCCTACCTATATAATTGACGCTTCGAAGTCACTCGTTTAAACCTTATTAACTGTTTCAAATTTTAATTTATGTCTTTCCCCGATTTCCAATACTCAACAACCTTCAGCTTATATTCGTCATCAATGTCGTTGTCTTCACATTCGTATAATTGGAAATTGGAGTTCGCTTCTATTTCAAATGTATTGTCATCGCTGTTCTCAATTGCACAGGTTCTGATTATATAATCAAATGATCTTCAAAGTATAAAAGATCATCCAGTTTCTATAAACATGGAATTGTCAATTGAATCTCAAACAAACATTCAAGCAGTGAACTAAACACTCTCTCATCATCATTTTTAGAGGATTCTAAATTACGATATTCGGGGTGGTCAAAAACTACTGTCAAAAGTTTTAAAATATTTTCCGGATTTATTAGCATATTGTACGAACAAAAGAAAGAAAGAAAACAAAAATGTAATGTGATGTTTGATATAATGATGAACAAATGTGCTATTTTCAGAGAAAAATATCTACCGAAATGAAACAAAAGAATAGTGAATATAAAACTTGTATATGTCAGTTACACTGCCAAATACAACTCTCACGGTTATTGCTGCCAACTTCGATCAACGTTAGTATGGAATAAGGCTAGGCGCTTGCTCGCATACAGCACGCGAGGTTAGGCAACGCCATATACCCCAGGTGGTATTGTATAGGGATGGCCAGAACCGGTTCCTGGTGGAACCGGTTTTCAGGTCTGAACGAATCCGGTTCTAGAAGATCCGATTCCGGAACCGTTTTTTTCGTATCCAGGTCGAACCGTTTTTCGGATCCAGGTCTGGAACCGGTTCTTCGGATGCAGGTCTGGAACCGGCTTTGAAAACCGGTTCCTCGTTGAACAGGTTCCGCTGGAACCGAAACTTTGTGACCATCCCTACGCTAAACCCGAGCTGCTGGCAGGTTGTGAACAGTATGCTAGATGAAATGGTGGAAGTGACAGGCAGGCGCCCACGCGGCGGCAGTTTGTCTCATTTGGCTAAATAAACTGGGTAACTGGCAAACTTGTTGGCTAAACAGGCAAACTGGCCAACTCATTTGGCTAAACACACACTGGTGGACCAAAATTTTTTTTTTTGGGGGGGGGGGTCACAAGCGGGTCTGGGCGGGGAAGGCACAAGCGCATGGTCCTCTTTACTTCTTTTTTTTTTTTTTTTTTTGAAATTGAATCTTTGTGTACCTCCTTTACGGGTCTTTGGGGGCTTTCGAATCCAGGTCTGGAACCGGTTCCTAAGATCCGGTTCTGGAACCGGGTTTTCAGATCCAGATCTGGAACCAGTTCCTAAAATCCGGTTCTTAAGAACCGGTTTCGCCGGAACCGGAACTTTGTGGCCATCCCTAGTATTGTGTTATGTGTCGTTCGTTTTCAGGCCGCGACATTCCGCAACACGGCGTTTGCTTATCTTTTAATTCTATCCAACGCAAAACTCGCACTCACTGCACGAACTAGTGTTCGCCATTTAAGCGACGAAAATTGTCTTTCATTACAATACTTAACCAATCGATGGTTAAGACTTAATCGGTCGTTATATAATCAAGTCGAAATTGTGATCCTTCTTTCAGCCCTTCCCGCTAGGAGCTCGTGTGATTCGGATTGCACGTTAATCAGTAGGTCCCGTCGCATATAGCCTTACTGCTGAAAGGGACGTTCACCTCAAAATCAACTCAATCTACTTTCAGCCTCGCTATTATATTCAACAATCCATTTTAACGGTAAAGAAAGTAAAGACAAAAATTTCGGGCATCAGAGTAAATAAATTGTATTATCAAAATTAAACCTCTTATCCCAATTTAGCGCCTATTGCGTTCTTCAAGGTTTAATAAGGGATCAAAATATACTATAAATCACTTTCAATAAGCACCCTGAATAGCGAGGAGCGAGGGGACTTACTTTAAATGAGCACCCAGAATAGTGAGAGATGCAGAGACCCACTTTAATCAAGCATCTCGTTAAAATAAGTACAAAAAGTGGTTCCAAATCTATCTGCAACCTTGTCGCAGTAACCGCAGAATTATAATTGTTCTTAGCTAACTGCAGAACATTTCAAACCAAAAGGACTTTTAGTAGTTGTAATCACCATATTGGATCCGTCATTTTGATTTTGTAATTTTGACATCAGATTCTGAATCAGCTCTCCTAACCCCTCTGGCAATATAGTTTCTTCTACGTTAAATGATTGTTTTCTGTCTATGCTTGGAGACTACCTCTAACCTTCAAAAGGTGGTTTCTACCCTTAAACCCGCACCATTGCCGAAATAAAAAATAAGAGTCGATTTTTTTTATGTTCTACAAGTATGCAAAGTTTCATTCAAATCGGTGAGTGACACTTCCGTAAGTCTCCTTGTTACTCACACTCGGCCTCACTTCTCTCAGTTGAGATGTAATTATGTAATTCTCAAGACTGTAATTGGGCGATAGCCTGTTGTGTTGGAAATAAATAAATAAATCAACACTTTCAAATCTTTCCTGCAGTACTTGTATCTAATATTAAAATTTAAAGAATGCCTTCAAAGTAAAACACACTAGAGGTCCCAAAGCCAGTTTCTCTTGTAGAGCTCGAGAGCCACTGTTGAAAAATTTTGTTCTGAAGAGAAGTGGATCAAGAGAAAAGGAATACAGAATGGATATCGCCGCTTTCTCTGTGTAGCTACGTATCGAGTGCAGAAAACAGGAAGAGTGCGAAGATAATGAAAGTGTTTCAACGACGCAGATGACGATTTGAAAGTGAGTCACTCCTCAGGAGCGATGCATGGAGACCTTGGGAGTTGGTGACACGGCTTCCAGCTTTGCAATTCTAATGGACTCAACTCGAAAGAAAAGAGAGCGGAGAGGATTGGGGGGAGGGGATTTGAAAAGCCTGTCAAGTTTTGTCGTCATTCCCTGTAAATGCTTCTGCATAATTATTGACCGAAATACTTGCTGACGGCTTGGCTCCGAAATTATTGCTACTTCTATCGCTGTCGCTGATGTTAAGTTTGTGTGGGTGTTATCGCGAAGGCACTGGAATGTTCGTAGTCGTATATTCTGTAATAAAATCATTCTTGCTTTATATTAACGTACGTCCTAGACATTTTTTCTCTAATTATGTGGAATTTCATTACATTAATTCCTGAGATTAAATTTGCATAAAGATATTGTTGTTGCTTAGGTAGGGGCCCATTCATAGAAAAGGGGTCATGGCACAAAGAGCTTCAGTAGTGTATTAAGGGGGTCAGGAAAACGTAATTGAAATATTTAAACTACTTAGAAAGGAAAATTACATTCATTTTATGCGAGAACCACGTGTTTTAATCAAGGGGCCACAGTGGCTCAGTGGAGAACGCTTATCTCTGGTGCGTGGGGTCCCTGGTTCGATCTCCGTTTAAGTAAGTTTGTGGTGGACAACATCGTGTCCGTAGTTTTTCTGGGGTACTCCCATTTCTTTCTACATTCTCATACCGCCAATTCTTCCATAATCATTCTCTTGCTTTAATCACCCGTCTCCCTTAGCCTAAAGGGCATAATCCTGGAAAGTTAAACTGAAAGATTTCATTTCATTTCGTGTTTTAATAAAGACAGTACTCTTAGGAGGGAAGTTTGAAAAACAAAACGATTATGTAAGTTTAAAATCAGGTATTGCTTTTATGGGATAAATGAAAAGAGCATTTAGAAAATGTGCGTATCTCTAATGTACTATGCAATGATAAACGAATTAGCAGATACTCAGTAACTGCTAATGACAGAAGTTAATTATCATCTTCTTTTGCGGGAGAGGGGGGCGCGGTGGCTCAGTGGTAGAGCGTTCACCTCCGGTGCTTGGGGTCCCTGGTTCGATCCCAGTTCGCTCCGTGTGGACTTTGTGGTGGACAAACACCGTGCTCGTGGGTTTTCTCGGGGTTCTCCCGTTTCCTCCCACTTTCTTCATTCCACCACTTCACTCATTTCTCATTATCACCGTCTCCTTTAGCCTAACCGGCATAACCGAGGATTTCATTTCATTTTCTTTTGCGGGAGATATGAAACTTTTGTAAACAGATTATCTTTGCCTTTTTAAATCTCGCTCATCGAAGACAACACCCTGGTTTCCATTTGGATGGGGGTTCGTACATGGAGCAAAGGGCAAACGTTAAGTTTTGCTGTAAAGTTAGGAAAATCAGCAACAGAATCTTACAATATGATCAAAAGTGTTTACCGTCAAAATGCCCTGTCTCTGTATTTGTATCGCAATGTATGCTCTGTTTCGTGACAGATCTTTCTGACGAACCCAAAAGTAGACATTGGACAACCAATTGAGCTTACTCGCGATTTGCTCAGTCATACCGTGTATGACTATCTGCATAATGGATGGTGTGATGCACTTCAACCGAGAAACGATCCAGGAACCCTGAAAGAAATTCTGGGGAGAAAGGAAGCTTTGTGCGATGTTTGTGCCTTATACTTTAACAGGACAGCGAAAAACAAAGCCGAATGCTGCACTGAGTTGGTTAAGAGTCTTCATCCCGGCGAAATTAAAATACCGCTAATTTTACATTAATTATGTGATATCTTCAAATCGATAAAAGATAATCGCAATGTGGAACAAGAACGCCCTAGACAATATTATTTTGCATGAGGTACCGTTATCACCACTCACTTATCTGCTTTCGATTTCGAGCCATTTTGAAAATCGGCATTTATTTTCGCGTTTCTAAACAGCTGAAAACGGAAAGCCATTAGGTGACTTGTGATAACGGTACCTCACGCAAAATAATATTGTCTAGAGCGCTCTTGTTCCATATTTCAATTATCTTTTATCTATTTGAAGATATCACATAATTACTGTAAAATTAGCGGTATTTTATTTTCGCCGGGATGAAGACTCTTAAAGGCGGCCGCACTTTGGCCAAAGGACAGGACAGCCGAGCTGAGGTACAGTACTGAACAGTGCAATAATGCCTCACGCGAACACATACTAGATAAAACCTCCAACGTTGTGATTTGATTGCCTTCCTCTCCGCATCTTCTTCTGTCTCGGCTTGGATCTCTGGTCAATGTGAGGTCAGGGGCCACGATGGTTCAGCGCTTACATCTGGTACATGAAGTCCCTGGTTCGATCCCCGTTTAAATAAGTTTTTGTGGACAGCATCGTGCTCGTGGGTTTTCTCGGGATACTCCCACTTTCTCACTCCACCATTTTTTCCGTAATCATTCACTTGCTTTAATCATCATCTCCCTTAGCCTAACGGACATAATAGTGGCTCGTTACACTCAAAGATTTCATTTTGACAATGTGCAGTCGGCCTAAATCTTTTGTTCCGTATAAGAATTCATGCCGGTGGGAACCAGTGTGTTTTCGACGATCGATGTTTACACTGCAATTGATGCTACTTGTCCTTTCTGACAGTTCGCTGCGCGCGCGTGGTGTATGGCGCATGATGTGTTGCCGGTTTTTGTGTCGGGTATTGAAACATAAAATTATTCACTGCAAGTAAATCTGTTTTATAAAATTAAATGACACAAAAGAGAACTAAAAAGAATGCTCCCAATAAGCAGCAGATCCACTACTGAAGTTGACATTCGCCTAAAACAATGTGCATTTGTTTATATTCAAATTGGCAACGTGTGGAAAGGGTGGAAAATGAGCCACTACAATTGACTGAACGTGCTGTTGCCATAGGAACAGTTCTTCTTGCCTGATTGTTATGACTAGAGAGCGGATTTTAAGGTGCAGCACCTTTTCTAAAAATGTGGTTGTTAAACAATCAAAGTTCAAAATGTGTATTTCTGGGCATAAAACGAACTGAAATGAACGCACTTTGTTGCACCTTTTTCGTGAATGTTGCACCTTTTTTTGCTAAATTAATAAAATTTGCCCTTTTATTTTACTTCTCGTAGCCTTCAGCATCTTTATTGTCCTTTTTTCCTATTTTTTTTTTTAATTTGGACAGAACAATATGTTTTATTTTCAATCTGGTTTACACATAACATTCCATAAATTTAGACGCAATCTTGACAGATTTTCTAGGGACAAATTTGAACTGAATTTGCGAACAATCTGGACGTAGAAACCGTTGCAATTTCAACTGAGCTTCCTGTCCATGTGCTTACAAGATATGCACCAGTGGTTTCCATTGATGTCGAGCAATGTTTAAGGATCACCCGAACTCCAAGCGACAGAAATTAACTTACGAAAACATAGAAATGTTACATAATCAAGTATAACCGGCTTCCGAAAACCCAGTAGTATGTAACGATTTCTCAAGCCACAATATTGCTAAATTAATGTATTTTTTAAACACCGAGTTGGTTTTAACCACAGTTTTATTAGAATGATGTTGCATGTTGTACAAGTTTGAGATTAAATAAAACAATTTTGCAATTTATGTCAAATGTTTAAAGCCAATTTTTTAACACTATTTGCTGGTGTAATGAATAAAGAATGTTCACGTAACTGTATACTATAGAACTTAATAAAGATATACTATTAGCACCTTCTCTTGCACCTTTTTGAACGATTTTTAGTACCTTTTATTCCCTTTTTCCTACCACATTTTTGCACCTTAAAATCCGGTCCCTAGTTATGACCATATGCAGGAAGGAAAAAGCAGAGGAAAGGGCATATTGTCATGGAACTTTATTGTCAAACTTTGTGTCTAAAAAGCGAGAAAAAATATTTCACATGGTAAATAGACTTTTTATGGTCGTCGACACAGCTACCCACAAACGGATCATTACGCTAAGGTATCAATGACATTGTAGAAGCGGAGGACGAAAAATTAAGTCATTTAAACCAGTTAGGAACCAAAATTTGGTATAAGAGCTTATAATTTATGCTTTGGATCTACTGTTCGCCGTGGGGGAAAGGGAGTCATTGAAGGTGCAGTATCTATCCCGATCTGAATAAAAGGTACTGTGACACTAGAGCAATAAAAATTACGAATTTTACAAAGTGAAACACCAAATAAAAGTAATTGACAACCGATGTGCTTTAGATAAATCGTAATGAAAATTGCTTTGAGTTCTATACAGATTTTCTTCATGCAGATGTGCGCTATACGGTAGGTATTATGATGAACGAAATTAATTTTAAAATCTGATGGTGAATTCTTATCGTGAGAAAGGACTGGAAATATGAGAAATTCCAGTGTCCCGCATGACCTTCGATAAATTCTCTTCTGTTCTTCCCCTATCGCATCCGCTTCCACAATTAGGAAGCATTTTTCTCATTGAGTCCTTCCCTCGTTCGTGTGCGAGTGAGATGAGTGGGAGTTCTATCTCCCGTGCTTCTGACAGAATATTTGTGGTATGTAATAGTGTTTCCGGCAATTTAAGCGAATACGCTCGTTGCGCTTTTCTGTATATTCAGATTGAAAATATGTATATTTGGATAACTTTTTACGCTATATGGGGTGAAATAGTGAAATCGTGGTCGGTAGTCATGAGTTCGATTCTTGTAGTCTGTCTACTGATTTGTGATGACACAAGAAGTAATACATGAAGAATAATAAAATGCAAATAATAATAATAATAAATCTTTGAGTTTTATATCCCACACTTGTGGTGTATGGACTAAAGGAGGCGGTGATGATGAGAAATGAATGCAATTGTGGAATGAAGAAAGTGAGAGGAAACGGAAGAACCCCGAGAAAACCCACGCACACGGTGTTTGTCCACCACAAAGCCCACTTGGCGCGAGCTGGGATCGTACTGTGGACCCCACGCTTCAAAGCTGAACGCTCTACCACTGAGCCACCGCGGCTCCATAATAAAATGTGTCTGGCAATGTTGTAATAGGCTGTCTGATACTTAACACGTTCTAATATCTAATAGGCCTATAGTGATTTCCAACTCTTATATTAAGGAGTATGGTGGCTCAGTGGTAGAGCGCTTACCTCTGGTTCTGGGGTCGCTGGTTAGATCTCCTTTCCAAGTAAGTTTGTGGTGGACAACATCGTGTCCGTGGGTTTTCTAGGGGTATTCCTTTTTCCTCCCATTTTTCATTTCACCAATTCTCCATCATCATTGTCTCCCTTAGCCTAACGGGCATACTTGTGGTACATTTAACTGAAAGATTTCATCTCCAACGTCTTATGACTTTTGTTTCGTATGGAGGGGACATGGTGGTTCAGTGGTAGAGTGCTTACCGCTGGTACGTGGGGTCGCTAGCTCGATCCCCGGTCAAATAAATTTGTGGTTGACAACATCGTGCTCGTGGATTTTCTCGGGGTACTACCATTTTCTCCCACTTTCTCATTCCACCAATTCTTCTATCATGACTCACTTGCTTTAATCATAGTCTCTCTCTCAACCTAAAGGGCATAATCGTTAAAGATTTCATTTCATTTCCAACCTCTTACGTCGTTTGTTTCGTATGTTTCCTTTTTACATTGTGTCGTTATTTAAATATAATGTTTATATATACACATGGTGATCAGAAAAATGGAAACACCTGTAGTTAGCAACACGTCAGATGTATGGGTTGGCAGTGGTGTCGTGGCGCCCGCAGGGCCGGACCGCTGGTGGTGGTGTGTTAGGTCGGTCTCCATACTACGTCAGGCGCAGTGGAACAGCAGTGTCCAGTGGCTGCAGCAGACGGAAGTAGTCTAAAATGGGAGACCTCTCAGATTTTCAAAGAGGGCAAATTGTTGGTGCGCGGTTATGTGGAGTGAGTGTAACGGCAGTGGCTACTGTGTTAGGTGTGTCGCGTGGGACAGTGTCGAAGGTGATGACGGCCTACACAACACACGGAAAAACCACATCGGGGAAGCGGAACAGTGGGCGGAAGAAAATCATGAGTGACAGTTCACGCCGGGTATTAAAGGGCATTGTCACGCAGAACCGTCGTGCCACTGCGGAGCAAGTGACGGAGGAACTCAATCAGCACCTTTCCCACCCTGTTTCGGCAATCACAGTCCGTCGTGAATTACATGACATGAACTTACGGGGTCGTGTTGCACGGGCCAAACCGCTCATCAGGGATCATAACGCTTTCGCACGCCGCAAATGGTGCCGCGACCATGCAA
The DNA here is from genome assembly GCF_964235325.1 of Thermobia domestica. Lineage (NCBI taxonomy): Eukaryota > Metazoa > Arthropoda > Insecta > Zygentoma > Lepismatidae > Thermobia > Thermobia domestica. The sequence goes on along the minus strand of NC_137466.1, from coordinate 206,250,003 downwards.
CTTGGACCGTTGAGGACTGGAAACGTGTGATATGGTAGGATGAGTCACCCTTCACCCTATTCCCAACCACGGGCCGTGTTTATGTGTGGAGAACGCCGAATGAAGCTTATGATCTGCAGTGTCTCCGCCCAACTGTGAAACATGGCGGCGGCTCGGTGATGCTGTGGGCCGCCATGTCATGGTTTTCATTGGGTCCTGTCGGCGTCGGACTTAGCGGACGAATTACTGCCAACGATTATGTCAATTTTAGGAGACCACTTGCATCCTATGGTCCGGATGTTGTTCCCGGACAATGACGCCATCTTCCAGGATGATAATGCACCCATTCACACAGCTGGCGTTGTTGCAGCGTGGTTTGAGGAACATCGGGATGAAGTTCAACACCTCCCCTGGCCCTCCCAATCCCCAGATCTCAACATAATTGAACATCTGTGGTCCGTCTTGGAAACACGACTCCGGCGACGATTTCCACCTCCATCCTCTCTCACAGAACTGGCTGATGCCCTGCACGAGGAATGGTGTAAAATTCCACTTGCCACCATTCACGACCTCTATGCCTCCATCCCACGTCGCATCAAGGCTGTTCTGAAGGCGAAAGGTGGCCCAACACCATATTAATCTGGTACGTTGCAATTTCGTTCAGGTGTTTCCATTTTTCTGATCATCATCTGTATATACAAGTATATATATAGGGTCGGATCTAGGATTTTCTAAGGGGGTGCACCAATAACTACCAAAATAATCATTCACACTGAAACTATACAAAATGACATGCAACCATATTTTTTTTTATCTCTGACAACGCTGATACATAGACCGGGGGGCAGGTAGTATTTTAAAGAGAGTTGCTAGTGATATACAGGAAAAAATGTTCTTCTCTCCTCCTGGTTTCAGTTTCCTTCCCCTATTTGACAAGTGTTATATTGTTTTGCTTGGCGAATCCGTTTTCTCCTACGTTAAGAAAATTGACTTAAACTATTGCTTTTGCAAAGCTCTCCTTTCTCTTAAGCCCCAAATAGAAAAATAATGGCAGAAAATTTTAGAAAAATGATGTCAGAAAGCTATTTTCACTCGTACACTGAGAAAAAAAAGGACTAGGATTTTGGTGAGGATACATCGTATTTACGCGGGTGCGCTCCTTAAGTAATGTAATTTCATGTATAAAAGTACAACAGGTGGGAACACCATGCCAAGTCTGGAGTTCGGCGTCGAACTAGACTCGCTGTGATAGGATAATTTTATTCACATCATTGATTTCGTGTTAAAAACTATTACTCTCGTAAGGTAGGGAGTCATAGATTTAGAAAGAACCAAGAGGGGACACTCGTAGGAAGGTACGGTAGTAACAACATTATATACCTAAGTTACCACCGTCGGAATGGGTATGGCGTTAATTCTAGATTTGAAATGGTGGTCCCACAATACAAAATTTTCGCTGGACGGTGGTGTAGATCGTACTACTGATGAAACAACATTACTTAATGTGGTGACGCGCGTAACCTGGTAAAAACAGCATTTACATGCCGACTGGATTATGCGTTTTTCTCCGTGTAGCTTCTCATTTTAGATAGTGTATATTTACAACGAAGGGGAGTGCACGTGCACCGGTGCACCCCCTAAATCCAGCCATATATATATAATACTCCTACATGTAGCACTTTCCCTAAGGCTGATGCTAATATTGTGAGAGATTTTTTTTTAAAGTTCTGATTGTATCAAGCTCCCTCATTTGCTATTATTATTATTTTTATTTATTTATTTATTGTATGAATGAGGTTAATATCAATTAAGAGTTGTTTCAATTCCGATTATTTCAAACTCTCTCATTCTACATTAGGTTTCTCACCGACCTGGAAAACGTAGGAAGGTCAGGAAATTCAGCTTCGTGAAAAGTCTTGGGAAAATCAAGGGAATTCTAAGTACGGATCTCTTTGCGCCGTACTATTTGGTACTTCATTTTTCTATTTCGTAGGGGATACTTTATAAAATAAATTAGCTTGCTTTGCAAAATTTCTCTATCTATAGCTGCATATAATATATACAGGTACATGCGTAATAGATGAGGAACTCCTGGTCGGGAAAATTATAGTTGCGTTTTAACATTATATATAGACTTGGAAATTTGTAAACCGTGACCTGAAAAACCCGGTAAAGCCAGGGAATCCGTGCTCGCCTAATAAGTGGAACCCTCGATATTAAAAAAACTTTTAGGATTGGGATGTGTCTTACGCCAATGGTGAGTTATTTCCATTCTGATTATTTCGAACTTATCTATTCATTCCATATAAAACTTTCAGGATTGGGATGTGTCTTACGCTAATGGTGAGTTATTTCCATTCTGATTATTTCAAACTTATCTATTCATTCCATATAAAACTTTCAGGATTGGGATGTGTCTTACGCCAATGGTGAGTTATTTCCATTCTGATTATTTCAAACTTATCTATTCATTCCATATAAAACTTTCAGGACTGGGATGTGTCTTACGCTAATGGTGAGTTATTTCCATTCTGATTATTTCAAACTTATCTATTCATTCCATATAAAACTTTCAGGATTGGGATGTGTCTTACGCCAATGGTGAGTTATTTCCATTCTGATTATTTCGAACTTATCTATTCATTCCATATAAAACTTTCAGGATTGGGATGTGTCTTACGCCAATGGTGAGTTATTTCCATTCTGATTATTTCAAACTTATCTGTTCATTCCATATAAAACTTTCAGGATTGGGATGTGTCTTACGCCAATGGTGAGTTATTTCCATTCTGATTATTTCGAACTTATCTATTCATTCCATATAAAACTTTCAGGATTGGGATGTGTCTTACGCCAATGGTGAGTTATTTCCATTCTGATTATTTCAAACTTATCTATTCATTCCATATAAAACTTTCAGGATTGGGATGTGTCTTACGCCAATGGTGAGTTATTTCCATTCTGATTATTTCAAACTTATCTATTCATTCCATATAAAACTTTCAGGATTGGGATGTGTCTTACGCCAATGGTGAGTTATTTCCATTCTGATTATTTCAAACTCTCTCATTCTACATTAGGTTTCTCACCGACCTGGAAAACGTAGGAAGGTCAGGAAATTCAGCTTCGTGAAAAGTCTTGGGAAAATCAAGGGAATTCTAAGTACGGATCTCTTTGCGCCGTACTATTTGGTACTTCATTTTTCTATTTCGTAGGGGATATTTTATAAAATAAATTAGCTTGCTTTGCAAAATTTCTCTATCTATAGCTGCATATAATATATACAGGTACATGCGTAATAGATGAGGAACTCCTGGTCGGGAAAATTATAGTTGCGTTTTAACATTATATATAGACTTGGAAATTTGTAAACCGTGACCTGAAAAACCCGGTAAAGCCAGGGAATCCGTGCTCGCCTAACAAGTGGAACCCTCGATATTAAAAAAACTTTTAGGATTGGGATGTGTCTTACGCCAATGGTGAGTTATTTCCATTCTGATTATTTCGAACTTATCTATTCATTCCATATAAAACTTTCAGGATTGGGATGTGTCTTACGCTAATGGTGAGTTATTTCCATTCTGATTATTTCAAACTTATCTATTCATTCCATATAAAACTTTCAGGATTGGGATGTGTCTTACGCCAATGGTGAGTTATTTCCATTCTGATTATTTCAAACTTATCTATTCATTCCATATAAAACTTTCAGGATTGGGATGTGTCTTACGCCAATGGTGAGTTATTTCCATTCTGATTATTTCGAACTTATCTATTCATTCCATATAAAACTTTCAGGATTGGGATGTGTCTTACGCCAATGGTGAGTTATTTCCATTCTGATTATTTCAAACTTATCTATTCATTCCATATAAAACTTTCAGGATTGGGATGTGTCTTACGCCAATGGTGAGTTATTTCCATTCTGATTATTTCAAACTTATCTATTCATTCCATATAAAACTTTCAGGATTGGGATGTGTCTTACGCCAATGGTGAGTTATTTCCGTTCTGATTATTTCAAACTTATCTATTCATTCCATATAAAACTTTCAGGATTGGGATGTGTCTTACGCCAATGGTGAGTTATTTCCATTCTGATTATTTCAAACTTATCTATTCATTCCATATAAAACTTTCAGGATTGGGATGTGTCTTACGCCAATGGTGAGTTATTTCCATTCTGATTATTTCGAACTTATCTATTCATTCCATATAAAACTTTCAGGATTGGGATGTGTCTTACGCCAATGGTGAGTTATTTCCATTCTGATTATTTCAAACTTATCTGTTCATTCCATATAAAACTTTCAGGATTGGGATGTGTCTTACGCCAATGGTGAGTTATTTCCATTCTGATTATTTCAAACTTATCTATTCATTCCATATAAAACTTTCAGGATTGGGATGTGTCTTACGCCAATGGTGAGTTATTTCCATTCTGATTATTTCAAACTTATCTATTCATTCCATATAAAACTTTCAGGATTGGGATGTGTCTTACGCCAATTGTGAGTTGTTTCAATTTTGCTTGTTTCAAGCTCTTTCATTCGATATTGATAGAGGCATGAGTTTTTCGCAATGCGCGATAAAAACGAAATGCGTCAGAATTAAGTAATTTTCAATTTCTCGAGTTTTATGATAATCTATGTTTATTTTCATTAGTTTCCGTTGGACGATAAAACGCGAAATTGGCAGTTTTGCACGAAATTCCTAACAATACCCAATATAACGCGAAATTTTAAAAATACATTTTCATTACTTTAAAAACTCTAGTTTTCCGCTGACAGAACGGTAGAACGTGGCATGAACTGTGCATTTTGGCACGACTATAAGGAACATGTTGCCCGTTAGCTAGCACCATCGCAGCAGGATGGTGAGTTCCGAAGTGATTATCCTTTGAAGTTTGTTGTAAATGCATTTACATATGTGTGGCTTCCAACAAGCAGTGCCAATTGTGAGAGATTTTTTCCAAGTATGGAGTGATAAGTGACAAACGTACAACAATGAAGGAGAAAAATGTGAAAACATGCTTATATTTAATTCTCAAATGCAACTTCTGCCTATGTGTTTTCAGAAGACAGTAAAACTTTCCTACTCATAGTAAGTTTAGTTACTGATTTTCCTCAGTTTGATCTGAAAAAATATAATTTTCCATAAATGAAATTGACATTGTCAAGTGAAATATTTAGTGTATTTTGTTTTTAGGTAATTAATGGTGGTATATTTTTATAGTGATATAATGAATAAAAGGATCAATTTTTAAAAAAAAATCAGGGAATTCTTTTCCACAAATCTACAAAATGCGAAACTTTTTGAAAAATGCTACAAAATGCGAAATATAAAAAACAAAAGGCGACATTTTCCAAATTTTAGTGCGATAAACTCGTGCTCCTAGACCAGTGGCGTAGGGAAGGGGGGCCAGAAGCCCCCCCCCAAAAAAAATAGAGGTCCGACAATGTACTTTGGTGTTTGTAATTTTTTAATATATTTTTTGTTTGTAATTTCTCTATATGTACCTATAACAGCACTTGGGCCCCCCCCAAACACGCATCCTGGCTACGCTACTGCCCTAGATATTGAAACTTTCGGGATGGGGGCAGGATGCCTCAGTGGTAGAGCTCTCAACTCTCGTGTGTGGGTTCCCTGGATCGATCTCCGGCCAAGTTAGTTTATGGTGGACACCATCGTGCCTGTGGGTTTTCTCGGGGTACTCTTTTTCCCTCCTACATCCTAATTCCACCAATTGTTCTATCATCATTCACCTGCTTTCATAATCGTTTCCCTTAGTCTAAAGGACATAATTGTGGAACGTTAAACTCAAAGATTTTATTGCATTTTTAAACTTTCGGGGTTGGAATCGTTCTGCTATTAGTAGTAGAGTAGTAGTAGTAGTAGTAGTAGTAGTAGTAGTAGTATTCGAAGCACGTAAACTGTCTAGCCCTGGAAATTTGCTTAGACATTGATTATTTAATGATGTTTGCCATGTGTCAAAAGGTTTAAACAAAAAAGAAGAACTTTATAAACGAGAAGTAAAAAGAGTTGAAAAAATAGTTGTTGCATCAGAAGGGATGATAATTATGTGGTCAACACATTGCTTCTGTCACCTTTATTTCAGACTTGCTTTTGGCGGGTGTTTACTGACTTTTAACCCAAGAAACTCAGTGCCATTTGAGGCTAATGAACACTAAAAATTCTGTGTTCCCTATCAACAATCAAATCTCAGGTAACTGGAAAATTTGTGTACAAGAGAAACGTGTTAACCATTTGACTACATTGGGTCATATGAAAGTAACCTATCTAAAAGCTACATACCAGAAATGGGCATTTTGCGACGGATTCAAGATTCTCTAATCATGATGGGGATCGTGGTTGCTCGAAGTCGAGCTCACTATCTTTCGGAGAGTTCGCTCTCACTCAGTCTCAGAGCTCACTATGAATGAAACTCGCGCTCACTCATTTCAATAGGACTCAGACTCGTAAGTTTGGATAATTGCTCCGTAATGAGCGTAATACTTGTATGAATGTTAATATACAGGGTGGCCCAAAAGTAAGTATACAGTACCGTACTGATCAGCTCATTTTATTTTATATAATTTCTTATTGTTATCCATCAGGCAGACTTGGTTTCTTTATTATTTGTTCTTAATGTTTTATATTTATATCTTAAGCTCGGAACAGCCGAAGCAAATAAACCCATAAACTAGAATGATATACGTGATCAATGCAGGGGTGTATACCTACTTTTCGGCAACCCTCAGGGACGTACGCAGGGGGTGGGTCCTGGGGGTCCGGACCCCCTCCCCCCGAAATTTCGACTTTTGTGTAAATTTAGCCTAATTTTAGGGACAAATTTAAGAATTTTAATATAAAATACCCTCATATTGAGTTTGAATCCCTCCCGAAATAAATTCCTGCGTACGCTACTGGCAACTCTGTATATTTATTTGTAATGTAAAAGCCAAAGAAGCATTCAACAAGAAAAGACCACTCTTACTTAGCAATATTAAACTAAGGAAGAAGTTGGTCAGGTGCTGTATATAGATTATTGGACTGAATGGTTCAGAGACTTAGACATTACGAAAAATAGAGAAGAAATATTTAGAGAACTTCGAAATGTGGTATTGGAGGAAGATGGAGAAGATAAAATGGACGAAGAGAGCAACAAACGAAGATATTTTAAAACGGATAGGAGAGAAGAGGACACTTTTAACCAGCATCCTTCGTAGAAAGGCCAATTGGATTGAACACATCTTGCGAAGAAATTCTCTTCTTTATATTACGATAGAGGGAAAGATGGAAGGAAAGGGAGGAATAGGAAGAAGAAGAACAAAACTGATTCAAGATTTGAAAAATATTGGGAGTTAAAAGAGGAAGCTGACTGAAGATCGAGAAACTTGGAAGAAACATTTCCAGGTCCAAACCTAAATAAATAAATAAAGCCTCATTAGACCCAGGGCCTGCCAAAAGGGAAACTACTTAACTGTATAATATAATTTTGGTCCAATAGATTGTAGAAAAAATATAACCAAGTATTCGGTCCGAAATCAGAAACTGATCCTTTATTTAGGGTTTGTAAAGGAAATAAAAACATTGTATTTCCGTTTGGCTGTTTTGTTTTTTCTCTAGTCGCTGAATTTTATTTGTACCATTCTTCCCTCTACTGCCTTTTCTTCTTTATGTTATTTTTTTAATTTTATTGTATTTTTTATTTACTTTTTTTTCCTACCTGATGTCTCCACCCTTGGATAAAATCGGTGGATGCAGCAGATACAACCGTTAACGTGCATCGGAGTGGACTTCCTGTTGGAACTCAACTTCCGGTTATCTCCATTTGTTTCTCGGAGGGAAATTTGTGTGACAAAAGCGCATAAGAAGCAACTTCTAAATCAACATTCACGAAACTCGTAACATTCCTCCCCCCTCCCCTCTTCCAATGCACACACAAAAAGAGATATTCCTCACTTTGTTTCGTTCTGCATAGTAGACTGTGACTAAATGTTTTCTGCTAAAACAAAAAAAAAAAAAAAAACAAAGTAATGGTTGAGCATATTTAGCATACAACTTGAAATTATAGCGTTCTGTGTATTTTTACTAGTTTCGAAGAGTGTATTATTGCTACTAAAGTGAGTTCGGTAAAATATTCACTTAAAAGAAGAGGGTAAATTTAAAGAATCTTGAGTTCCAGAAGTGCCATCAAACCAGATAATAATATATGTAATGTGTATTTTTTGAGCAAGTACTCTTATTGTTATATCAGTTAGTATTTGGGCTTGCTCATCTGCTATATGGCTTAACCCTTTGCGTCAATTATCTCATCACTGAGACAAAACCAAAATAATTTTAATTAAATCTCAAACTTATAAAACACCGTTATTATTATTGCTGTTAGTTTTGTGTAATGACTAAGAAACCATTCCAGTCGCTTGGAATGCTATGCGTAACGGTAACGTCATAAGGAGCGTCTGTCGAAAGAAACCTTGAGTAGCAGGTAGTTCTGAATATCGATGAAAAAATTAATCATTTGTAGTGTTGCCACGAGACGAGACGAGACGAGACTTCGGGCTGTCTCGTCTCGTCTCGTGCAAAGCATGTCTCGTCTCGAAAAAATGTGCTCGTCCCGTCTCGTGTCTCGTCTCGAGAGGTTCTGTCCCGTCTCGTCTCGTCTCGTCTCGTTTGTCTCGTTTTGTCTCGTAAAAAATATAGCAGCATACCATAGGAACGAAAGTTAAATGTAGCAGGCTGCACCATGCTAATTAAGATACAACTAAGTTACAAGTATTAACCAGAACACAAAGACAAGAAATGTCACGGTAGCTACACCGTGAAGCCTTCACCTCTGGTGTATGTGGTAGTCGGTTCGATCTCGGTTAGTGCCATGTGAGCTTTGTGGTGAACAAACATCGAATGTGTGTGGGGGCCGCGGTAGCTCAGTGGTAGAGCGTTCACCTCCGGTCCTTGGGGTCTCGGGTTCGATCCCAGCCCCTGCCAAGTGAACTTTGTGGTGGACAAACACTGTGTGCGTTGGTTTTCTCGGGTTTCTCCCGTTTCCTCCCACTTTCTTCATTCCACCATTTCATTCATTACTCATCATCACCGTCTCCTTTAGCCTAACCGGCATAACCGTGGGACGTAAAACTCAAAGATTTCATTTCATTTTTCGAATATGTGTGTTTTCTCGAAGTTGTCTAGTATCCTACCACTTTCTTCATTCCACTAATTTTCCCATCATCATCCATTCGGGGTGGGCCAAAATTGCCTAAAGGTCTTAAAAATAAATTCAAATAATCTCACAAGGCAAGGACAAATAGTTTACAAGATAATATATCTCTGCTGTTAGTTGTCTGAGGCTTCTCGACCCTGGCTTTATTTTTTATTTTTTTATTTTATTATTATTATTTTTTTACATTCTGAAACATTGAAATTTGTTTCACCAGTTTCAATACACGAATATACAGTAAATTGCTCATAGGTACGTCGAAGATGAAGACACTAATGTCAAATAATGTTTACACGACAAGCAAAGTTCGATGTAAAGGTGTCACCATCCACGACACTATCGTATACTATCAGCCCATTTGCTTTATAGTGTCTGTATATATATATATATATATATATATATATATATATATATATATATATATATATATATATATATATAGAGAGAGAGAGAGAGAGAGAGAGAGAGAGAGAGACAGACAGACAGACAGAGAGATAGACAGAAAGATGGAAAGATATATAGATAAATAGAGAGATAGATGTGTGTGTACACTTTGATTTCATATATTCCAGCCTTTAGGTTTCCATACCAATCCAAAAACTACTTTCCATTTTAGCATGTTTAGATTTGTTGCAATTATTTTTTTTTTTTTTAAAAAAAAAGCTCGGAACCAAATAATTTTATTGAGTAATGAAAAGTATTTGATTGAAATTTTATATGTTACTGCACAGTAAGCTCTACTTAAAGTGCCATAGTAATGGGAGCTGAACGACACATCGGACCAAAGAATGCTTGGGGCCAGTCTTCACCTCCATGGTACAAATCTGTTCCCATAACCGCGGTGTGTGTGCCACTATATGGTGGTTGCCCCGTTTGTGTAAAAAACTCATGACAGTACACCCAGATTAGCTAGTGGTCTAAGAAAAGTTGATTTTTGGGTGGCCATTTTGGATTAAAGTTACTTATATTGTTGTGATCTATTCGCAATCATACAACGTACATCTTCATACCAAGCTGAGCGGTCTGCGGCGATAGACCATCGGCTTGAAGGCCCCGGGTTGAGTCCCGGAAGGGTCATGTGTATGGATTTTAACAGCATTTGTTTTTTCGTATTGTGTCAGGGGGCGAAATCGTACAGGATAAAAGGATTTCAGTCTGAAAAAATTGGAGAGAATATCCTCCCCGGATACTTTCATGGGAGTAAGGAATTAGTAAAAATATAGGATATACATTTTATAGCAGGTTTAAAATTATGGTTTGGGTATCCTATTTCTTTTCTGTTAATTATGTTCTTCAATGTTCGAATTTTGATCATTCTCATGATATTTTCTGCTTTCAATGGAGTTCCATGAATATTATACCAAATGTTCTTTACACTCTGTAAGAAAACATTTCTGAAGATAATTTAGGTCCTAATGAATATTATTCACTAGGAAAGGGAAGTATTCCCCTTCTCTCAACATGGAAGCAGAGCAAGGTCCGTCGACCCTACTGTTCCGCGCTTTTACAGGTCCCTTCATAACTCGCTGTTTCTGCGTAGCCACTTTCTCCAGCTGTAGTGTGACGACACCGTGGTGAAGCAGGGACAAATATCGTGTGGTAAGCCCGTGTTCCGATTTGCAAAAGAAAACAAATTTTTAAATGCAATAAAAGTAAAGACTACATACAGATACAATATGTACTCACTATAGCATTGAGTATCACTTGAAGAACAGCTTTGCATCCACTGTCTTAAAGAACATTCCTCCTGCAAAGTTCCTGTGTTTTTCTACTCAAAAACCGAATTCTGAAGTATGTCTTAGCCTTGTCGAATAGTTTCAAGATCGAAGTGTCTTTCTTAGGACATAAAACGGTCAGCCAATCACATTCTTTTTCTTTTCTTCGGTTCACAGTTTTTTTGTGAAATATTCGAAATATAACTTCATACTATTTTATTGCTTCCATCCACCTGGAAGAAGGTGAAACGAGACCACTACATAGCCTCATATTGCCACCATTGAACTTCGAAAGAATCGCAACTATCTTGAATCCTGAGACTTCAACTTTCGATATGATTTCGAAGAGTAATTTTACTTTTCATAGTCTTATCGAAATCATAATACACTGGCTGTTTCCACGCATCTATTAAGACTCGAATAATTGCCACCTGTACATTTCTGTGTGGTCCTAAAAATAAATAAACGTTTTGGTCATAGCATACACGCCTATTAACATTCAATTCATCAAATATAAGCACTGATAATTTTTCCACACTGTTTAAGTAGCGCCCTTGCAAAGTCAAAATTTTCAAAACTGGGGTAGGAACACCAGGAAAAAACGGTAATTTTTGCATACAACGTCGAAATGTTGACACATTGGGTACGAGGATTCGAACTTGTAGCCGCAGATGATTGTATAATTTATCAATGAGGCGTGTTGTGTTAATGCACAAATGATATCTTAATCAATCCATCTTAGTTTTTTCTTGCCATTCATTAGCATATATACTTGGCCCTGTATAAAACTTTTTCGTAATATATCCACCACCGGTTATTAACCACTTTATTGAAACGATCACAATATTATATTTTAGAACTGAAGGGTAAGGGGAAAAAGAAGGAATGTCACAAAACTACATTTTCGAGAAAACGGCGTTTTAACATTGAAAACCGTGTAAAAAGAATAGGACTATTAAATCTTTCGCCCCTTTTTACATGGACATTTTTACATCTAGGCATGCATGGCATATACAGTCAAATAGTACCAAGAGTCGCCAACAGATAGGACAAAGCACCCGAAAAAGCACATACATGGACATTCCTTGTTTTTTCCCCTTACCCTTGAACTGGTCTTTGAAATTAATTATTTATTATATTTGCTTTCCAATTCTTTTAACTTCGTTTGTAAACATATTATTTTGGCTTTGTACATACTGTTATACTTCAGTTTTTCGTTCTCTTTATGCAAAAAGGAGAGCTCTTCTTTTGGTTTATGCCCCTCACTCTTCATAAAACAAACGAAAAATAACATAAACAAAGAGTTATTTTTTATTTCAGTCACAATAGTTATTTCATCTGGCTGCACCCCAATGTCTGATTTGTTTTTTCTTTAAACACCTAACTTCCGTACATTTAATTATTTCATTATTTACATCAAAACGGTTCCGTATAGTAAAGGTAAGTAAGCACATCTTGTTTAAACTTTTTCTTGGGTAGAATATTTAGAAGCTCACATTTTAAATTATGTCCATAAGCTTCGGGAATAAAATGATCGGAATAGACGCTGGCGTTTTCAACTTTAAAGATATCTTTCCGACAGCATTTCTTTCGCCAAACTTTCCGCAAAGGAACCGAGGGAAATATATGATAAATAACTTTGGAACCCGTAGTATTTCTACTATAATTGCGACAAATACTTAGTGTAGAATTCGACATGCTTATAGGCTAACACGAGCACTACAGTAATTAATGTTTTCTTAATACAGGAAAGCAAGAATCACTCACTTTCCTGCAAAAATCAAAGAAACAAACAAGGGTGAATGACAAGGACCTTGGGCGAAAGCTGTTTCTGCTCCCGCCGTGACGTCACAATTTTACTGCATCTTCGGTTTTCAAAGAAGGGTAGTCATGACGCGACCTTAAAAGAGGAAAGGAACAGTAGGGTCGACGAACCTTGGAAGCAGAGGGCAATTACGCACACTGGTCAGATCAAACATTTCCGCGTAACAAAACGAAGGTCCCCCTGTAAAACCTCTTCATTTAAAGTGTTATTGTTAGTATCATAAATTTGCTGAAAGCAAACAATTTGAAGCGTTCGTCGATAATATCTGCTTTCTTTGTCCTTCGCCCGCCTTCCAAACGAAGAGGTGAATTTTACAACATGACTGCTGTATAATAAGCGAGCGATTGGTAAAATGGTAAAAGTGTATTTTTATGTGTATGTGTGTGTGTGTGTGTGTGTGTGTGTGTGTGTGTGTGACAGAGAGAGAGAGAGAGAGAGAGAGAACGAGAGAGAAGACCAAATTTTAGTTGCAAGATGACATACTTAAATTGCCGTTTTCGGTTAATTTCGGTTCATATAGCAAAAAGAATACCACCACCAGAGAATACGCCATCTCAACCAGAACTTTCAACTACAGCCTGTAATGAGTGTAGACCTTATCCAGTTTTCAAATTGAATAGATGGTGGTGGTAGTTCGGTTTCTTGACCTTGTAAAAATCTTCCCTGTCTTTGATTTTGTTTGTCATCATTCCAGCCAGAAATGAAAAAAAAAATGAGAATTCCTCAGTTTACAGCAAGGGGAATTGGGGACAAGACATTAAGGATGATATTCCTGGAAGCTCATGTATCACGATTGTTTCATTCAATAGACAGAGGACACTTTTCTATGAAGGCTTTTCAACATGTTTTCTCACAAAGGGGATTTTCCTTTTGCAATCTATATGACCACTGGCAATTTCAATCTTGGCCATTCCCGCCAGCGTTTTCATTTTCGAGACACGAGACGAGACGAGACATTTCATGAGACGTCCCGTCTCGTGTCTCGTCTCGTTTTCGAGACGGGACAAGTAGTGTGTCTCGTCTCGTGTCTCGTCTAAAAGGGTTCCGTCCCGTCTCGCGTCTCGTCCCGTTTACGAGACGAGACGAGACACGAGAAATGTCTCGTCTCGTGGCAACACTAATCATTTGTGTGTGAATTATTTCGTTCATATCCAAAGGGTTGCGTGAGCACACAATAAATACAGTTCAATAGACTAATAAATATAGTTCAATAGACTATTAAATAATTACTGTTCACTAGACTAATAAATACAGTTCATTAGACTAAACAAATACAGTTCACTAGACTAATAAATACAGTTCAATAGACTAATAAATATAATTCACTAGGTTAATAAATACAGTACGCTACCCTAATAAATACAGTTCCTAGACTAATAAATAAGTATAATATAAACCATTTGGCTGAGTCGGGGAAGCATAAGAGCTCCTCCGTGGCTGAGCGGTTAGCGTACGCGCCTTTGGCGTGGGAGACCCGGGTTCGATTCCCGGCGGGAGCTCATGTGGTTCGGATTCCACGTTAATCAGTAGGTTCACGTCTCATATAGCCTCGCTGCTGAAAGGGACGCTAAACTAAAATCAACTCAACTCGGGGAAGCATAACTACGGCTTTCGTCAGAAAGGGGGGGGGGATTCAGAGATATTTTAAAAGAAGAAATAGGACGTCTGTAGAGCTTTCAGAAATTTATAAAAGAAAATTCTATAAGGAAAATTATCCGAAAAGTTCTACGTCCATTATTCCCGAGGAACGCCATGCCGAGAAGTAGATTCGGGGTTTGAAAGCCTGTTTTATTTTGAATAAAACAAGGTATCAGCAGTTATTCTGCATTACTTAAAGTGGGAGTTAGGGAGGGACAGCTAAATGAAAGTCAGCTAAAACCAGCAGAAAATAAGTGATCTAAAGAGTTAAGGCACCTGCAGATTCATCATCAGAAAAATAAAAGCATACCAAAGGATTCTGACATACACTTAAAAAAGAAAAAGCAAGCTATCAAGGAGAATTAGCCTCAAACTGATAGAGTTAACCACAAAGAGCAGAATTTATCGGCAGACTGTTTGGTCACTCACCTGAATTTTGCACACTCGTCCGCGCGTAATCGCCAGGACGCAACTATTATCAGCACTTCGTTATGTTTAAGGTTATTAATTAAAACGGGCAAACTATATAATCAGAGGAGCCAGATTGGAGAGAATGGTATGTCATTTACTTGTATGTTTAAATCCTATTTACTTTGGCCCTTTATGATTTAACACCAAAAAGTTGTAGAGCAATAAGTTAATCTGTATGGACGTATGGAAGTGATTGAATACTAAATGTGTATATATATATATATATATATATATATATATATATATATATAGAGAGAGAGAGAGAGAGAGAGAGAGAGAGAGAGAGAGAGAGAGAGAGAGAGTGAGCGTACAAGGCATACAGTAGATACTTTCAGGAGATTTATAGATACAAAGATTTTAATAACATGGCTCAAATTCATGGTTGGAAGTGTATGCATTTACTAGGTTTACATGGCTAAGTTATAAACTTTCTACTGTGCGTATGACACTTGTGTAACACGACCGATACCAGTGAGCTGGTTTAGTTCTTTCCTAACAAGTATCAGTATACTGATTATCTCCGAGGACTTTTCCCTTGTACAGACAAACAAGTTCCTCAAATCTCTTGTTTCAGTGGTCGATCGACTGCCCTGAGGGTGGTTGTTTATAATATCGCGTTTTTAAAGAAGGTGTGGGACAATAATATGGTTAGTTTTTACGAAATCAAGCAGGCACTAAGCCTTTTCTCCCTGCCTATCGCCGATTTTGCTCGATTAACGTCTAGTGTCGAGGGCGCTCTTGTGATGCTGTCGCAAAGGAGAAGTAAAGGTCTCAAATTAAAAACTTTTTCTATAAAACAGTACTAAATGCTTCCTGATAAACAGTTATCAATTTATGAAACGTTTAATCTGGCTATTTCTTTTAGACTAACCCTGTATTATCTCAAAGCAGAGACGATTTTGGCTGTGCTTTTGACTGGACTTGTGACGATAATAAAATTAGAATAGTTAAAAATAAAAATATCAACAAATAAGTTTCTATTTCTGTTAAGATGTATATTTTGAAGGTGAAATTTGAGCCGATGTAGTAGGTTTTTTCTTCTGCTTCTTTGAAAACTCTTGTTTGTATCTGTGTGCTTGGGTTAGAAGAAAAGAATCCTCTGCCTCCAGCATAGTTGTTCGTGAGCTGCTCTCTGTAGGAGAGGGATCCAGATCTTCATTGAGATGGAAGGAATGTTTTCATTTGGGGGCGCTAGAGAGATGTTCCTCTTCGAAATAAAGAGAACTGCAATTCGTGATAAGAATTTAAGGGATTTTGTCTCAATGAAATGAACTTTCCATGTTTGGAATTTCTGCAGATTTGTATTAGCTGCTTTGAGAATTGTCTTGTCAATGTTGAAACATTCTTTTTTTTTTCTCCTTGTCGTTCTGCATCTTTCGTCATCTCTTTGTCTATGCGTGACTTTCCTGTAGACAAAAGCATTGGAATTACTCCAACGGAGAGTTTCCAATGCATTGAAAGACTATGTGGCCCATGAAACTTTAGATTCTCCGACCGTGACATTGTTGCGTTAGATCGTCTGCTGAATATCTTAAAATACTTGCCAAGATTTGCCAGTCAAAATTATAGGCGGTATGTTTTTCTTCTGTTTATGTGTAATTAAAGGGTTAGTGAAATGAAATTTCTACTAAGTCGAGTCATAAATAACTTCCGATGCAGCTAGGTAGAATCTGTTGTATGTATTGACTCCACAACTAGTCATCGGGACAAATGAGTTTTTGCTTTCGCTAAATAGATAAGTTCAGTTCGTCCTCTGACAACTGTTTTGTATGGTGCGTATTTCATTAAACTGTTTTACCAAACCCCTAAAATGGAGAGTGAAAAATTGCACATTCGTCATGTGATGCTTTGGGAATTTAAACAAGGTAAAAGTGCTAAGGCGACAGCTGAAAAAATATGCAATGTACACAGTGAAAGACTAGTAACCGATCGGGCTGTTAGAAATTGTCAGTGTTGAATTTAGACTTTTGTACAAAGGGGGGAATAAAAATTTGGGGGGGGGGGGCTCTGTTCTAGATTGCAATAGGACAGCAGGAGTCTGTCGCAACAAAACTCGTGACTTGTTATTGTATGTCGGTTACAAAAACCAACGTATTGCAATTTTTCCCTAACTAACGTTGTAAAGCGTTTTGTGTGCGTCTGTTTGTAATTTCCAAGTTTTAATTTAACTTCAACTTTATACAAAAACGCGGTTGGTTGATTAGAACAATTAGGTTGGGCAAAAGAAGAAACTATTTTCTTTAAAAAACAAAAATCTTTGCTTTTAAGACACTTTGATTTCCGAAAAATTAAACACGAAAAAGTAAATATTTCAATGCATTGTTTAGATACTCTACGGGGGCGCATATATATTCTAGGGGGTGCTCAGCCCCCTTAAACATGCCTGAATTCAACACTGGAAATTGGTTTGCCAAATTCCGTTCTGGAGATACGACCTTAAAATACGAACCGAAAGCGGGACGACCTTCCGATCATGGCAACAATCTTTTAAAGGCAATATTGGAACAAAATCAGTGTCAGTCAACAAGAGATACAGTTATAGCAGAAGCAGTATATAGATATGTACAACATAATCAACTGTTTGCCGCCACCTAGAGAAGTTATGAAAAATCAGCAAATAAGGAGTATGGGTACGTCACAGTCTTAGTGAACGGAATAAAGACGATCGTATGTCACAAGTCTGACCTCACGGGTATTTTTTTTTTTTTTTTTTTTTAAGATAGGATTATAACAGGCAATGAAAAACATGTTACCTCCTACAATATCGTCCGCAAAAGACAGTGGCTTGATAAGGATTAACCACTTGTACCAGATCCGAAATCACACATCCATGGAAAAACGATTGTATTGTATATGGTGAGATTGTCGAGGTATAATTCATCACGAGTTGTTGAAATTAAATTTAACGATTTCTGCGTATACATGAGTTCAGCAGCTGCAAAAAGTAAAAGAGAAGCTTCATGAAAAGCGTCGTCCAGTCGTCAATCCCAAAAATGTCATTCTTTTACGTGACAATGCGCGACCAGATAGAGCAAAGGTGACTTAAGAAAAATCTTCAGCTTGGATGGTCTGTTTTACCAAACCCACCTTACTCCCCGAACTTTGACCCGACAACCTACCACCTATTCTGTTCCTAACAAAACCTTTTGAATGGGAAATCCTTGAATTCTGAAGAGCAAGTCAGACAGGTCAAGAAAATTTATTCCATCCCAGACTAGGGATGGCCAGAACCGGGTCCTGGTGGAACCGGTTTTCGGGTCTGAACGGATCCGGTTCTAGAAGATGCGGTTCCGGAACCGGTTTTTTGGATCCAGGTTTGGAACCGGTTCTTCGGATCCAGATCTGGAACTGGTTCCCAAGATCCGGTTCTGGAACCGGTTTTTCGGATCCATGTCTGGAACCGGTTCTGAAAACCGGATCTCCAAGAACCGGTTCCGCTGGAACCGAAACTTTGTGACCATCCCTACGCTAAACCCGAGCTGCTGGCAGGCCGTGGAAAGTGTACTAGATGAAATGGTGGAAGCGACAGGCAGGCGCCCAGGCGGCGCGGTGGCCGCTTGTCTCATTTGGCTAAATAACCTGGGTAACTGGCAAACTCATTGGCTAAACAGGCAAACTGACCAACTCATTTGGCTAAACACCCACTAGTGGACGAAATTTTTTTTCTCGGGGCACAAGCGTGTCTGGGCGGGGAGGCCACAAGCGCATGGTACTCTTTATAGTGTTTTAAAGGTGAACTTTGTGCCTCCTTTACGGGTCTTTGGGGGCTTTCGGATCCAGGTCTAGAACCGGTTCCTAAGATCCGGTTCTGGAACCGGGTTTTCGGATCCAGATCTGGAACCGTGTTTTCAGATCCAGGTCTGGAACTGGTTCCTCAGATCCAGTTCTGAAACCGGGTTTCCGGATCCAGGTCCGGAACCGGTTCTGAAAACCGGATCTTCCGAGAACTGGTTCCGCCGGAACCGGAACTTTGTGGCCATCCCTAGTCCAGACCAACCACAATTGATAAGCTGCGAGAAAGATGAGAAAATGTCATACATAATAGTGGTAAATACATAATATAATTGGTTTAAATCATTGAATAGCAACCTATAGCGCAAGTAGCGATATCTGTTAGCGTACGTGTTTGCTCTTAAGCATTAGCATGACGCACATACTGAGACATTCTCCTTTTAGATTTAAAATTGTGTACAGTATTCAATCACAGAATTAAATTTCGTTAAGTAAAGGACATTAAAAATATTTCTGTTCAGGTTCAGTTGAACGAAAATATTTTTCCTTATAAAACCAGTGAGGTGTAAAACCAAGATGGCGTGGGTAATCATATCTTAAAATTAGCAGAATGAACTATTAGGAATGCAGGATGAAATGGTGTTTCTTAAGTCGGAAGTGCTTTGTTGATGTGAGAAGGCTTCCAGATTATCTTCTTAACGTCTGAGGTGTTTTTAGAGGATGAACAAACATGATGTGACAACACACTAGCAACAGTGCTTTATCACAGCATCTTCCCTTTGTGTTTGAAAATAGAAAGATGTCACAACAGCACACGTGTTACATCATCTGACACCAGTAATGCCAAGAGTGATATTCTGTCAGCTTTTCTTAAAAAATAAAAAAAAAATGCATTTTGAAAAAGAAATTAGTTGTTGTAATCGTTGGCATGAAGACTTAATGCACAATTATCTTTAAAATTGCCTACCTTTTATACGTGAAGAAAATTGTTGAAATTAGTTAATTCTTGTGTCTAGATTCTCGTTTAAAATAGTGAATAATATAATTACTCATAGCATGTATCGATCACTACACTGAAAAATTGCTTCTTTAGCTGTTGTGTTCATCCGCAACAAGAGCGTCATTTGGGGAGGGCAAGAGTTTGAAAACACATGCTTTTTTTTAAAAAAATAAATCGTATACTAATATACTAATGAAAAACGTGAAACCCTTATGTATTTGGACAATCTTGCCCCCTTCGCTTCTGGAAAAATCTGAAATGGCGCCACTGATCCGGAAAAGTTGTTAAAATGGAATTGGAGATATTAATAAATTGCACAATATTGTAAAGTAGGTAGAGCATAGGTAAAGCAAATTACAGTGTAGAATTTATTACAGTGTCACATTAATATAATTTTTATATTACTGGATTAAGAGCGGTGACTTGAGGCCAAGCAGCCTGGGATAGGATTTCTACAGAGCTCTGAGCAAGCCAGGTAGACTGGATTTAAGATCTCCAATGCTTCACGCAAGCAAAGTTGGTGGGGGTTAAAAAAAAAGTCTCAGAGCTCTGAAGCAAGCTAGGTTACGGAGGTTACGAGTCCGAACAAAGCTCCGAGCGAATTGATTGGGAGAGAGGAAGCCTACAGTTACAAACAAACTAGAGGCTTTGGGTAAGGTATCTCCTAGAGCTCCGAAGCAAGCTAAAGGAGGGAGGTGACCAGTCATAGACTGATGCTTGTCGCTCGGTGCTACAGGTGAGGCGGTGGGAGTTCCATCGTCGTCACATGACCAGTGGTGTCGGTAATGTCCCTGTCGTCTGCAGCCATAGTAATCTGTAGTAAGACGCACGTGGTTGATATTTGTCAATATAAGCATATGTCGGTTGTTGTAAACAAAGCCATGTGGGATATTACAATATTATTAACGTTGAACGGGAAAAGATGTTCGTAAATAAGAAGTGTGCTAATCGATAGATCTCATTATGCTGAACAAAATTATCTATATGGGTGATTTAAATTCTCATGCGTAGTTTTCGAGCAAATCAAGAAAATAGTTTCTTTGTAAACTTAAAGTTTGATGATGTACGATAAGCACGCCACTTGTGAAGATAAAACTTTTTACTGAAGTATTGATAATGATTAAAGGCCAAAATTATAACTAACTCTCAAACTTTGATTACATTGATTAATTAGATTATTGTCCAGTGATTGTTGAGAATGATTATTATCCAATGATGTTTATGTCAATCAATAGATAACATCGAGATAAACAAAATGATGTCTGTGAGGGTGAGAAACCAGAAAAGAATATTTTTATGGCTGTAAAATGTATATCGTTCGTTGCCAATCTGGTGCAGTTGATAGTTTTTATTCTCCTGTAAAAGAGTAGGGGAGACTAGGGAGGTATGAGACAAAATTCGCATAAGATGTTTTTCCTTTTTAACCATGAACGATACTTACATGAATTTTTGCCTTGTGTTAGTTTGAAGTTTCAGCTATATAAGTAAATTTTATTGAGTTCCGTTTTGCGTTACGTAGAAAATTATTCACATTTTTCTGACACTGTCCGAAATGTCTCAAAACTCCCTAAGTTAGGGAGGTCTGAGACATGCGCAAGGGAGGATTGAGACAGTAAGCAAACTTGCATATATTGACAAAATTATGTGGATTTATTGCCAAGCAGACTTATTTAAAAAAAAAAAACATATTTTAGATTTAGAATATAATTAAGATAATTCTTTTGTACTAGGACTAGAACGTGCTTTCGAGACCAAATATAATCTAGACTTTTATACATGCAAAATTTACTATGTGACCATCTTCAGTTAGAGAATGTAGATGTGAGAAAGAGAAAGAGCAAAATTAAAATGTTTGTATGATAATATACTCTATAATATGTATGATTAAAAATTCTAGAAAAAGCAATAATAAAAAAGAAATCCTGTAGCCCGTATGTGAAACATAAATGAGGCTCCGATTTCCAGTCAGGTCCTTGCTTTGTTTAAGAAATCATCGAAAACTGGCAAAAGCTATAGGATCGATATGAATTCCACAAGTGAGACGATTTGTGTGCGTTCACGTGATTCACAAAAACAAACGCAAATATTCTCAATTCTACAAAAGAAACCGAACCTTACTTGCTGTACAAGGGCCTACTTATAAACGGACGTCTTTAATGTTCATTATTATCGCAAATTAACGTTTGCGAAAGAAATTGAGAAAATGGCATATTTCTTCATTCTCTTAGTTCCTCCAGAACACAAGGGAGATGGCAGCTTATACAAAATGTCATACAAGGAAAAATTTGCCAAATCTGTCACATCAGGGTAATTGAATTTGTTCCTCCCCTTATGGTGTAAGAAACTTATTTCACATTCTTGATAACCATGGAAAGCCATGTCCAACATAATGAACGCACGTGTTCTTAGTTGTAAAATTTACGACAAGGAAGTCACCAAATTCAATATCATCCATACAGTTCACTTCCATTCCGTAGTTCTGTTCACCACTATCCTCAGATTCTATTTCATCACTTGAGTCACTTCAATTTCCTCACTGACACATCCAATGCCTGAAGTCTGTGACTTGTGTGTGGAGTAATCGTTAGCAATATTATATAATTATCCTTGACTTTCTGGATGAAAGCTATATATATATGATTCTTGTGGTTATCTAATAGTAGCAGAACTTTTCTTTCCTGAGAACAGCCTGAATGTTTAACGAAATGATCAAAAAATATGTAAAAATTTCTTTGTCATTCAACCAGATACGTGAGTGGCGCCTGAACTTCCAGCTGGAGAACCAGACAACATATGCTGTTTAAAGTGAAAACAAAAAACGGAGGAATGGTGTTTCTTGTTGCGTTCACTGCGCAACACATTGTAACTAGTGAACCTCTTTCAGCAGATGTTGATTTACTAACTTCTTTAGCTCATTTGTTTGCAATTATTTTTGGAGGTTTGTGGCATGTTGTAACTGCAGTTTCATCAATATTCCATATTTGATGAGGCTCAATCTTTTCTTTCATCAACAGTTGCTGTAGATACGTAAAGAAGGATGAAACATTAGCTTTCTTGAAGCTAGTAGCTCGAGATAAGCTTGTGGCTTGAGGAGTTCTAAGCGATAGATTGGGATATCTATGCATAAGCTCTAAATACTAATCATAACCTGCTCTTCGTCTCTCTTCCCATTGAGGCGGCATTTTCTTCTGATTAGCTAAAACATATTCGTAAGCCAGATCACGCACAGCCAATACCAAAAGTCCGTAATGGGTCTTTGCTGCAGCAAGAAGTGCTTCTTCTCTATCAGAAAAAAATCTGGGAACGCTTCCTGTTCAGAACATAAGATAGTTTCATAAGGAGCACTTTCTTTTGCTTTCTTCACATAACGAGAAAAAGTTTGCTTATCTCCTGCAAATCTTCTTACGGTTGATCGTAGACCTCTGCCATTAATTACTTCACGCAAAGCAGCTTCCATGATATGTCCTGGGACTGTGACGCGATCAGTTCGTTTCTTCCATCGAAAAGGCATTGTAGTAGGTTTCTAACACCGTTACCTGTGATGAAAAAATACAAAATTGCGTCAAAATCGTTGACTAAGGCTAGAGGACTAATTTAAACAACTGTTTAGCCTGTATGGAGAACGACTTTTAAAACTATTGTTTTAACCTATCTGGAGAACGATTTATGAGTAAGAGTAATAAAATATCTTCCCAGTTCCCCTGTAAACTTGTGAAAATAAAACAAATCATTTTAATTTCCTGAGGATCCCTCCTGTAACTTTTAGATTGGAACAAGACTAGAGACTTAAGACTTTAACTTTAATATTGCAATAATATGAATGAGTAAGTGCTGGGCTCAGTATGAGACAAAGATCCTTGATTTTCAATTCCAATCACCCAGTTTCACTGCATCAAATCACAAAGTGTTAATTGCTTTCACATGTATGCTAGTTATGCCCTATTAGTCTACTTACATTAACGCAAAAGTTTGACTGAAACTCCACCTTCGGTAAATAAAGGAAATATCTCGGGTGCTGATTAAAACATCTATAACCAAAAACACTCAAAATGCAGTCAGCGAAACCCCCACACGGAAATCAGTGACAAGGCGAACGTTATATTTCTAAACGAATCTATCTTGAACTAACCTTACCTTCCCTTCCCTTCTGTACTTTAACCCAACATAACCTAACTGAAATTTTTGACCTGCCGGTGTTTGGTGGTTCGTTGTTTGTCTCTCGGATGACCTATGACAATGATAAAACGAGGAATCATTGTCAATTCACAGAAAATTAACTATAGCTCCCTATCTAACGGGAACTTTTCAAATAAATGCTTACTAACCAACGCTCACATTCTTATTTTCTCTCCCTGTTCTTATTTCCTAGAATTGCATCAAATTCAATATTATCTTATTAGCAAAATAAAATAAATAACAGACATATCAATCAACAAACGATGGGAGGATTGAGACAGTTATTGGTAGGGAGCTTGAGACGTCTCAATCCTCCCTCCTAAAGGTGTCTCAACTCTCCCTTTCCCGCCCTTTCACAGTTTTTCCTTTTTTGTGTAAATTACTTCGTTCTAAACTAAATTCCGAGTGTTTCGAAAGATCATTGAAATTCGTGTCTTTTAATGTACATATAGTAATAAAACAGAATCCAGTTCAATACTTGTTAAATACATTCAATAAGTAGTAGCCTACATTTACTCGACCTACGTGAAAACAGTTTTTTCACTCTTCGCTCTAAATTGTAGCGTCCATCGCTTTTGATTCCAACTCAGCAAATGACTATCGAGGGCCCTTATCTCCTGCAGGAAGAACAACTTCAGTGTTGCCAAGTGAACAGAATTATAACCATTGTCTCATTCCTCCCTTGTCTCAAACCTCCCTAGTTTACTATACATATTTATTTATTTATTTATGTATTCTATTATTTATTTATTTATTATGTCTTTATTCCGTGTAAAACAGTATTTATTTATTTATATACTGTTATTATATTCTCTATAATTTATGTATTTGTGTAAAAAGTATTATGTTTTTATTTATTTACTGGTAGACTATTATTTCTTTATTGTCGTGTGAAAGAGTACTTGTTTATTTATTTATTCTCATGTAAAAAGAGATTCATTATATACTCAGTTATTATATTTATGTATTTATTCTCTTGTAGAAGAGTACTCTTATTATCTATTTATTTATTTCCATGTAAACAATTATTTATTTAATTATGTAGTTTGTGGAAAATGTGTTCTGTTAAATATCTGTGTATTGTTGTTTTGATTTATTCTAACAATGACACACGCACCCTGAACAGTGACACATATATTACTTATGAAAGTTCAAAAAGACGTACAATCATGTCCAAAATGATTGTTGCATATCTATAACTGTCTTCTTGTAAGAATATAATTTGATAATGATTTTGCAGGGTACTTTTAATATTGATATTATGTTTATAATCGGGAAATGTATATTTGTGGTAAATTTCATAGGAAAATAATTATAAATACAAAATTAGAATGAATAAAACAAAATGTTGGTAAATGGACAATAAAGTTTTATTTTCGTTTTACTGTTCTTATTTACTCAGCTGCGGCAAGTGACCTTCCAATAAAGTCAGAATACCTATGATGATGATGTTCTTATTTACTGCTCTTTTGACATGAAATTTTCCACATACACGTCTTTGCCGATTATACATATACTAACATTATAAGAAACACGGGATGAATTCGTTATCAAATTATATTTCTACAACATATTTATAGACATGCGACAAAATTTTGGACATGAGTGTACATTTACATTATTTATATCTTACAGGGTTACTGTAAAGCTGCGCATGAAAAGTAGTGGATTAATAATAATAATAATAATAATTAATTACTACAAAATGGTTTACCTACATAGAAGTGTTTCGACCTTGTTTGGAAA
Organism: Thermobia domestica; assembly: GCF_964235325.1. Taxonomy (NCBI): domain Eukaryota; kingdom Metazoa; phylum Arthropoda; class Insecta; order Zygentoma; family Lepismatidae; genus Thermobia; species Thermobia domestica. The sequence continues at coordinate 206,224,501 of NC_137466.1, read as the reverse complement.
AATGTCCTAGAGTTTAATACAACCTTTAGCTCTGGAATATTTTCCGGTGATAAATGATTAACTTGTTGATTGTAAATTGTTTTTGTTTTAGTTTATCCAGCAAAATTCTATCTTAAATAGCAATTAATCGAAAAGATTAATTTACGTAATAAATCATGCTAAAATAAAAGTAAAACAAAGGGTGATTGCTCTTATTTTCTTAATTAGATGACTGGGAGAGATGAATGAATAGATTGTGTTTCCACTTATGGAGCATTGCTTCATAATTAATCTATACTTTTAATCATTAAATCACAATTCTCAATAATGATATATACATCAATGTCTGGGTTGGTAACGGTCAGGTGGTGACCCAGCGCCAGGCCGTTGGTGGTGTGTTAGGGCAAAATTATATATTACGTAAGATGCGATGTAGTAGAAGGGCAGTATGCAGTGAACTAAGCAAACGGCGTACAAAGATGCAAATTGTTGAAACTCAGTTATGGGTGAGAGAGTGACGAAATTGGCGTGTTTGGAATGTCATGAGGGATAGTGCCCATCGTAGAAGTTCACTGCAAAACCACATCAGCGAAAACGAACAGTGTTCGGGAGAAGACCCTCAGTGACAGGCCCCACCGAGCATTAAAGTGGATTGTCACGCGGAACGATCTTGTGACTGTGATGCAAATGACAAAGGAATTCAAGTATCTCCCACAGTCTGTGTCGACAATCACAATTCTTTGTGAGTTGCCTGACATGAACGTACAAGGTCGGATTGTAGTACGAAACCATTGGTAAGGGACTATAACGCTTTAGCACGACGCTAATGTTATAAAGATTCAGCAGAGAGCAACGTTTGCAACAGTCTATGCCTCTGTTTTCATCGGTCGCTGTTTTAGCAGTTGATATTTTCTCCGTAAATCGTATGCAAGACACAGACATCAAGGGCCCTCCGGGGAATGGACCATAAACATAATATAATAGTTTGTGACGGTCGCTCTTGTTGGTTTCCTTCCCAGAGGAGTCGGAGAAATGGTCGTTATCCACCACTACATGTAAGGACCTTACTTCATAGCCAGGGACGTACGGAGGGGGGGGGGACACGGGGGTCCGGACCCCCCCCCCCGAAATTTCGACTTTTTAAAAATTTAGCCTAATTTTAGGGGCAATTTTAGCAATTTTAATATAAAATAGCTTCATATTTAGTTTGGACCCCCCCGAAATAAATTCCTGGGTACGCTACTGTTCATAGCCGTGGTACAATAAGGTCAAGCGGACAACGCAAATACAAACATCTTATCTGTACTTTTACTTGCTGACTTCAATTGAATCAGTCACTTCGAAAAGGCCATATATCCACCAAAGTAAATTGTTGAGGAGAAACAAAAAAAATTTGGATTGCAAACTCGACGTGTACACTGGCATCGATGATATTGAGGAAATAGTGTAGGATATGTAACATACTGTAACCAGACAATTAGTCTTTTCACAGGGGATGCGCGTTTCTTCGCGTACGTGTTGACTTTGCACTAAAATGAAAATGTGGTAGGGATGGACATATGGCCTTTTCGCAATGACTGAATCAATTGCAACTAATAATTAAACGTTTCAAAGGCTTCTTCGCAATTAACAACTACAGGTTTTTATTCCTTAATGACCAATTAACAAGTCGCTTAAGTTTATTTCCAAAATTTAAGATTGAATTCAATCGCAATTAATATTACGTAGTTAAAAAGGACAAATTAAAATTATGTGCATTTCATATCCAGAGCAATTACTTTGAATTGATTGATTAATTGCAATTGATTGGAATTGATTAATGTTCAACAATAAAATGGGTATGATTTTCTTTCAAGTTCCAACACATTGTAATTAAACTGCCTGATACATTTAGAAGTTCTTGAGAAAATAAATTATGTAGGTGGATCCTCTTTATCACTGTATCTTCGTGTGTTGTAAAAACAAATAAACTTGGTAAAACTCCGGAAGTTCCCGTAATTTCGGAATGGCCTTAGAAAAGATTATTAGATTACTGTCATTTAGTTTTGGTAATCAAAACTTTTTCTCCATTTCCTTTGAGGGAATTATAATGTGTACTGTTTGAAATAAAATACGTATGCAGTCCATTGGAGACCATTTGTTGTTGAAGTATTATTAAATGTGTACACTCATCAGAGCTCCGTAGTTGTAAAAGTTGAGTTTTAAGTTATTTGTGTGCTAAAGCTTAATCTTTCAAAGGAAAAGTTTTCATTGCAGAAGTCTTGGTTGTAGAGGAAAGATGCTGGATTAAATTAAGGCTCAAACACTTTTATTACATGCAAAGTTTGACATTTCATAATGAGTTAGCTTTGTTTTGTAGATAGCACTATTGATCGGCTACAAAAGTTTGTATGAACTTTACGTAGTTTTACGAATATTTTTTCAGCCATTTGATATTCGTAAAAGCAGATCGTAGATTTCATGCAGATAAAGCAAATACAAAGGTCGGTAAAAAAAAGTAACGCACAATCGACTGTCTGTGGCGCAGTTAGGGTATGTACTAGAGAAACGCAATCGGTAATGGTAATCATTAGATAAAGGAAATTTTGTTGGCTCTTTATGAAAAAATGAAATTAAATGTTTGAGTGTTACCTCCTACGGTTATGCCGGCTAGGCTAAAGGAGACGGTGATGATGAGAAATGAATGAAATGATGGAATTAAGAAAGTGGGAGGAAACGGGAGAATCACGAGGAAATCCACGCACATGGTATTTGTGCACCACAAAGTTCATTTGATGCGAGCTGGGATCGAACCAGGGACCCCATGTACTAGACGTGAACGCTCTACCACTGAGCTATCGCGGCCCCTGTGCCTGGGTCCCCATAATCTGCATATATTTGCTTGAATGTATGATGTGATCGCATGTTCTTGATAGAAAAGTGTACGTCAAGAGATAAGCTAACTCCGCCATCTGATACACACGGGCGTAATTAGCCGGGGTGTGTGAGTGGCCAGGGTGAGATGTGTCCCACCCAATAATTTTCTGTGGTATGTCTAAGGTTGTCAACTGGTCTGTAATTTACCATTAGAGCCGGGCCGGGCCGGAGATATTGCTGTTTGATTAAAGCGGGTCATCATGGTCAATTTGTCATCGGGTGCCGACGATTTCATTTCTCAGTTATGTCAATGTTTAATTTCTTCTGCAATGTTGTCCGTATGTATATATGTCTCTCTCTCTCTCTCTCTCTCTCTCTCTCTCTATATATATATATATATATATATATATATATATATATATATATATATATATATATATATATATTTGGTCAAGGAATTAATTCGTGCGGTTGGTACGCACACATTGAAGCTGTAGTACAAACACAAAATACATAAATACCTTAAGAAAAATATTGTCCATCGCTAGCCACCACTTTCGCCCATCTGTCAGGCAAGTACGGATTCCGTGGCCGAAAGAAGTCCTCATCCTTGGAAGCGATCCAGTCAGAGACCCATGTTTCGATATCTTCTGAAGAAGTAAACCGCTGTCCAATCAAATCGTTGTTCATGCAAATCGAACAAGTAGTAGTCCGAAGGAGCAACGTCTGGTGAATACGGCGGGTGGGGTAAAACTTCCCATCCGACATTTTCTAAATAGGTTTTGACCGGTTTTGCGAATGTGGGCGAGCGTTATCATGTTGAACAATAAGTTTATCATGTCTGTTCTCCCATTCTGGTCGTGTTCTGGCCAGGAGCTTGCTTCAAACGCATTAATTGTCGTCGATAACGTTCTCCATTCATAGTTTCACCCAGTTGCAGCAGCTCATAGTACACCACACCTTTCATATCACACCATATGCACAGCATAACCTTTGCACAGTGAATATCTCGTTTTGGTTGTGATGGACCTGGTTCACCTGGTTTCACCCAGGCCTTTTTTCGTTAGGGTTCTCGTAATGGATCCACTTCTCATCACCCGTAATAATTCGATGCAGAAACCCCTTTCTGCTCTGTCGTTGAAGCAGCAATTCGCAAATGGTTTTTCGTCTTTCAACGTCTCTGTCTTTCAATTCCATGTGGAACCCAATGTGACATCTTTTGAATCATTCCCATGGCTTTCAAGGCGTTTGGAGACTGTTGTTTGATCAACGCCTAATGCTGCTGCAAGTTGTTCCTGCGTTTGACACGAATCCTGCTCGAGCAATGCTGTCAATTCTTCGTCTTGAAATTTTTTTGGCTGTCCAGCTCGCTCTTGGTCTGCCAAGCCGAAATCACCACTTCTAAACCGTGCAAACCACTTCTGACACGTCTGCTCAGCTAGAGCATGGTCACCATACACTTCCACCAAATACGATGACTTTCAGTCGCACTTTTCTGCATGTTAAAGTAATGCAGCAGGACACCCCGCAAAAACTGGCCTTTATCAGGCACAAATTGCGCCATGTTCACTTAACTACAAACTGGTGTTGTTGACGCTTTAATCCACCTGCCCTATACTACGAACGATACGCGATGACAGGGGTTTGCAACACATGTGTGGATACACGGAACTGTGGGACGCTTGGTCGTTGCGCCATCTCTTGTCCATCCGCACGAATTAATTCCTAGACCAAATATATATATATATATATATATATATATATATATATATATATATATATATATATATATATATATATATATATATATTCGTAATAGCTTATTTAGACGGCAATGTTGAGTGGCAACATGTAATAGGTCTTAAGTTATATGTGAATGCATTTTGCATGCACAAAATAAGTTTAATGTTGCATTCGGAAATAAAGAGGAACAAATTTCGATTGAAATACTTTATCCATTACACTATTAAGATGTAAACAAAAATAACCGCTCTCTTGATTGAAAGGAAGAAAACTCATATTCGTATAATTAACAGTTTCTTTGCGCTTGGTAGGTTACGGTAAGCCGTTAAATTTGTTGTAACAGAGTAGACCTAATCAGTTTCCATAGTATGCAGCTTAAGAAAAAAAGCTTGTTCATGTAAAATGTAGAATCCCCCAATATTTAAAACCTAACGACACGATGCCAGTGCTGATAAATATGTTGAATCTCGTATATGTCTTTAATGTAACACTTGTAGAAATTTATGTAGAAAGTTTATTTTATTGTTATTACTTGAAAATAATTTAGTTCCATTCAACAACAAAATATCACTTTTAATTAGGAAGCTCAATATTGGACTTAGTAAGAAGTTGGTCAAATGCTATATATGGAGCATTGGACTGTATGGTTCAAAGACTTGAACATTACTGAAGTTAGAGAATAAATATGTAGAGAGCTTCGAAATGTGGTGTTGGAGGAAAATGGAGAAGATAAAATGGACAGAGAGAGTAACAAACAAAGTCGTTTTAAAACGAGTAGGAGAGAAGAGGACGCTGTTCGCCAGCGTCCTTCGTACGAAGGCCCACTGCATTGGACATATCTTGCGAAGAAATTGTCTTCTTCATACCGCCATAGAAGGAAAGATGGAAGAAAAGCGAGGGATAGGAAGAAGATCGATAATTTGAAAATTAGAAGAAAATGTTGGGAGTTAAAAGAGGAAGCTGAAGATCGAGAAACGTGGAAGAAACATTTCCAGGCCTAAATCTAAAATTGAAAAAAAAAAAAAGCATTAGTCCCAGGACCTACCGAAAGGCAGAATACTTCTCATAATGGACTCAGCGTTCTAATATTTAAACTGGGTATATGGTGGGTGTAATTTTTTAAGTTTACCATTCTATGATAATGGTCTGATTTTAGATGGACTTCCAATTATTTTTCATTTTAATTTCGTTGATAATTAATATGTTTTTTAAAAAGTCAAAAAAGTTCCTTGTCGCAGAAAAAAGCAACAAATACGTTATTGAAGAAAATAAATGTACTTCATCATCTATTATGAACCTGCAAAAATAAATAAATAAAATTAAATAAGACTAAAATAATATTTGATATATTTTTGATACGAACTTCGGAGTATATAATTTATTTAACACGTAACTGGATAAGATGGAGAAGCAGTTCCGTATGATGTATTCCAAATATGCTGACTGTAAAGTTACATTTAAAATTCGCTGTGTTGTGATTGTTCACCGTGGTATTTGTATTAACGTGACTAGTGTATAACAGGACTAATACGCGTATTATAGTTGTGTAGCATGAGGAAGAGCATGCATGATTTTTTTTTTTTTTTTTTGGTTAGCTCGCAGTGATTTCTCTTTTGCTTCGTTTTCATATAACCTGAACTTGAATCTAGTTCATATATATATATATATATATATATATATATATATATATATATATATATATATATATATATATATATATATATATATATATATATAGTAGTCCGAGCTTTTACAACGAAAATTGTGTTCACAGTTACCGCACATATCACCATAAATTTTCGTACACACCGTAGATATTCCATATGAAAATGTATTTGTTTCTGTGAGTCTTGCAATTATTTCATTTAATTTCATTCGATAGTGCATATGCAAAGACGCCTGAAGATTCCATAATTGACGGTACACTCTTTTACGATAAGAAAAAATCTCCCTTTCAGTTTAACGTCCCGCGGTTATGCCCTCTAGGATAAAAGATACTACGATTAAGGCAAATGAATGATGATGGAAGAATTGGTGGAATGGTAATGTGGGAGTACCACGAGAAAACTCACAAACACGGTGTTTTTCACTATAAACTAACTTGGCCTGTGATTGAACCAGGGACCCCATGCACCAAAGATAAGTACTCTACCACTAAATCACCGTGCATCCCAAAGCTAGAAAGAAGTGTGTGTTGTGAAACGTATGACAATTAAAAATGCTAAAATTTCGCTGTAAAGTTTCAGGATATTCTCGTGGAAGAAATATGTAAGCATATAAAATTGATGCTTCTTCCTCCCCCCCCCCAAAAAAAAACACCGGAATGCGTCACGATTTAATGTAGATGGACAAAAGAAACACTACTTTTAACGAGTTTGGTTTTTACACCACCAAAAACTTGGCCTGTTTGTCCGTGTGTCAGTCAGTCCGAGAGAGAAAACCTCAAGAACTACTTGATAATCACCATCAATTTTTGCCAGAATGTAGATGGTGAAAGGTCAGTAATCGAGGTCGTTGATGGAGGTGGTCCATATGCCACGCCCTCCTCCCCATTTATTTCCTTAGGAAGCTATTTCAGCATTGCCCCTTAGGTTTATGCAACCCAATTGTGTATAAAAGTAATTTTGGTTGCATACCATTCAGTTATTCAATGTTCTAACCAAATTCCTTCACTTGGCACTGCTACTTATCTTCTATTTTTCTACCTATAGACTGACTGACGGACGTAGTCGTTCTATGAGACTTCTCTCATACACGTATACACAGCATAGTTGAAGTTTGTGCTTTCAATTTCGGCTTTTAACTGTGAAATAACTGCGTTATTGCCAAATTTGTGGATTTACGAATAACATTAATGAAAATTTCGAACTTTCTTTATTCTTAAGATTAGGAATTAGATTTCTGGGCTTTCGGCAGCTATGGCCATATCGGTCGATCATGTATGAGGGGTAACATCCCTGGCCGATCGCACTACCCAGGAAATTGGGCAGCGACCTGGGACTATTATGTGAGGTATCATCTCGGCATTTGATTGGTGTGCATAAGGAAAACCCAAAAATACCTCAAATAGGATGGCTGATCTGAAAGGGCTTTTATACTTTTTTCAGCCATGTCCCCACCGAGAATCGAACCCGGGGCTGCTCGCACCAAGTGCGAGAGCGTTAACTACTACGCTACACAGAGTCACAGCCTTCATTCTTGTTGGGGCACAGTGGCTCAGTGGTAGAAGGCTCACCTCTGGTGTGTGGGGTCCCTGGTTCGATCCCAGCTCGCGCTAAGTGGGCTTTGTAATGTAGAAACACCGTGTTCGTGGGTTTTCTCGGGGTTCTACCGTTTCCTCTCACTTTATTCATTCTATCATTGGAATTGCATTCATTTCTCATCATCACCATCTCCTTTAACTTATCCGACATAAGCGTGAGATGTAAAACAGAAAGATTTCATTTCATTTCTTTCGTTCTTGTGCTGACAGGAATGTGTTCATCCCATTCTTGTTAGTCACTGCGCACATAACGTCATAAAGGAACATAATCAATATATTCAAGGTGTGAACCGTTACTACGAACTGTAAGTATAGCGTCATGTATTTTGAAAGATGCATTGCTGAAAAGTCATGTTGACTAGCCAGAACAGTACTAATGATACCGATTTCATCTGTATATATGTGTCATGAAAAAGGTTGCATACTTGTGCTATAGAGTCTAATTTGATCTCAAGCAATGATCTGTCAGTAGTGAATAAATAAATAAATAAATAAATAAATAAATAAATAATGTAGTATAAATCCATGAAGACAATTATTTATTAATCACGTTTCCATGATTCAAATAGTATATTAGGAAGGAGGTGTATTTCTGGGCATTACTATGGTCTGTCTATTCCGTCGCGTATAAGGAATGGCGTCCTTCAGTGATTGCAGTACCCGGGGAATCGGGGAAAAGAAGAGTGGAATGGGAAAGGAAACGGTCCAGAATCATTATGTTAGGTACTGCCGTGGCATTTGCCTAATGTGAATGAGGAAAACCTAGATAGCTAGCCCGAAAAAGCTTATACACCTTTTTTGACCGAGTGTCCTCACCGTCAAATAGTATATTGTATAAAATATTCCCCAAAAAAGTGCACTAAGAATGGATAAAGGTAGGCTACTACAAATAGCAAATTGAGACATTGATAAACGCGTGTGGTCTTGGGTTTAATTCAGCATCATCGTTTCAGTTTTTGCTTTCAAGGGAGGAGGAGACAAAATGATCCACCGATGTAGGTAAAGTAATACTATCATACTCTTGATTAAAATATCATTAGTCCCTGGATTGAACAACGGATACTCCAGATGCACATCTATTTGTGTGGTGTTGCAAGCTTCAAGTATTTAACAGAATCGTTGTGTAGATGGCAGTAGTTAACCAAAATATACTTTTCAGATATTATTTTGAAATACTGTTATAATTTTCAAACTACTTGAGCAATTAAGATTTGAAGAATGTATAGGCCTAAGGTTTCAGTCCATAGTCTATATTAGAGTCTTTCTACTTCAAGTGTGCCCTCGGAAAATATGTGAAACACACTTTGTCCCCAGCCCCACTGCCATCTTACGGAGGAAACCATCCATTTACTTTGGGAGAAGTGAATGACCATGGCTCTGTTGCCAATTTGTCATTCAGTCATTTGTTCTTGGCGACTGAAGATCGTAGGCTACTTAGAACGCCTAACAAAACAGCGCACAGCGAAGCCCGTCAATGTGGCAACCCACAACCCTGTCCACATTCAACTGTTGAAAAAACTCGGCTAAAGCAACTTGTCCCACTTCTTTCGAGGGAGATCCGGAAGACACAAATCGACAGCAGCGCGAGCACAGGCATACTTGAAATAGAAAGTCTCTAGTAGCAGCCATTGCTTTTACATTAACGCCATCAGTACGACAATTCTATAAAACATTTGAAGTCCGTACATTGCTATCGAAACATCTGTTGTTCATCTTGTTTATCTGTGGCGGAAACAGAATTTTAGGTGTTTTTCCAGTATTGTGAGGAGGCAGTTGGGGGAGCTGTAAATTCAGAGATGGTGAGAAGGCTGGCTGGATAGGTACCTTACCTTTAAAGGCATCGTCTATATATATATATCTTTTTTTTATCTGACCCGTAGTTGTAACCGAGACAGTAATTGTTTCGTTTGAATTGCAGAAACGTTACAACTAGTAGCGACTCTTGTGGGGAGTCACGCCGGTAAAAAAATGAAACTTTTCTCACATCGAACTAATTTTTACCAATGTAATTTTCCTCAAGAGCCACCACGGGTTACAATAAAACCCTTCTGAATAAGAGTAACTGGTTACGTCCATTATCACGACGAGCTGAGACCCTTATTATCAGTTATACTTACTGGTGGAGGAAACTTTCCTAGTGAGTGGGAAAGTTTACTGGCATTTTAAGTGTCGTATTAAGGTAAGTTCTCCCCTCTTTTGGTGCCAGGAGGCGTCTTTGCAAGGTACCAAATCCCACTGTATGACCATAACTTGGCAGATTCCAATACGTGACCTGAAAACTAAGGGCACAGTTATACCGAAATTTTCCTTTTTCCTTCTTTAACTGATCGGAAAAAGCAAAAGAAACACCGTGTCTTAAATGGAACCTGGTGATACCGCATGCTAAGTTAAACTTTATATCTCGTTTTCTTTTTCAGGAAACAAACGTGTTTGTTTTTTAAGCAGTAGACGACTAAGTGAACATCACGCTGATTTGCTATTTTCTTGCACGCACAACCATGCACAGTAGCTCTGCTCTCTCAGTAACGTTTAAAACAGAGCTCTCTTTACTCCAAATTTGCTGTTTGTACTTGAGTCGCACAGAACTCTTTGAACGTCTCGCTGTCAACCCAAATTTTCCTTAGTGAGGAAAATTTATTGCTAAACTCGGCGTAAACACGAATGTTCTATGAAGGATGATTTGAGATACTAAATTGAAAAGGAATGGTACAATAGAAAAATTTTGCATAATCGTACTCCAAGGGTGCTAGAATTCCCATGCTATTCGCATAGTCAAGAGTAGAACGAATCTTCTTACGAGGCTTTCCTATACAAGGAAGACTAAGTTATCGAACAAAAATAGTTACCTATTCCCGTGTGATAATCAAGCAATCACCACAAGTTAATAATTAGTACCCGATGAGATTTTTTATATATATAAATAAGAGGTAACAAGCGAACTTCTATGCGGAAGGCCAGAACGGCGAAGAAAATCCATGTACAGGCTACCTAGATACATTTAGCGTACGCCTTCTGGCTAACCACATCCCTTCGTTGACTGTGGCGTCAAAGATTGAGTCCAACATTGTCGATAGTGCCTAGTAAAAAAAGGGGGGGGACTTGTCAACTTTTCTGTGTCATCTTCATTTGGTTTAATTCAGTTGTACTTAATTTGGGGTACACGAATACTTCTTAAGCTTTATCCAAGACTTATAATTTGTCCTTGCGACGTGTGGCATGATGTTGTGATGTTCTGGTACGTTACGGGAACCCATAAAAGTTAGGCAGCCCGTACTTTAACACATATTGTCGACTATAGTAATCAGGTTCTCTGCTGTTATCACAGTCAGTCAACGCAAGCGCTTCTTGTCGTGATCACTCCGTGGCTGGAGACCGAAACGATTGTGTGTACGCGTGTGTGTGGGTTAAACATCTACGCTAGCTCATACTGTAACAAATAGGGAAAGACCGACTCCACTTGGATCGCATCCGTAGAAAACATTCTTAGTTATGAGCGGCACGCCATTAATTTGGCCGCATATGTATTAGTAACACTTGTTGTGGGATATTTTGTTACGAACATTCGTTACAAGTCTGAATTCACCTTTAGAGGGTACGTTGGCTGGTTAATTCGGAGGTTAGCATCCGTTTCAGCATCGAGGCTATATGAGATGTGAACCGGGGATCCGAACCATGAACTCCCACCAGGAATCGAACCTGGGTCTCCCCCACCAGTACCCTAACCATATAGCTACGAAAGAGCTCTAGAAGTTAAATAAGATTATATAAATACATAGTACACTATACCATAGTATATCATATACTATGGTATTATACCATACCATACCATGAGACCGCTGTAGCTCAATAGTAGAGCGTTCACTTCTGGTCCATGGCGTCCTTGGTTCGATCCCAGCTCGCACCAAGTGAGCTTTGTGGTGAACAAACAGCGTACGTGGGTTTTCTCAGGGTTTTCCCATTTCCTCCATATAGAGGACAATAGCAGGGGTCCCAGTACACTCTCCTGAGGCACTCCCGAGATCATGGGTTGGGGTTAGAAGTCTCCCCTGAAAGAACAATTCTTTAATTACGGTCCTTCAAGTAGCTGGTGATTAAAAAAATGAAATTTGCACATACATTAAACCTATTAGAAAGCTTGTAAAGAAGATGAATGTGACTAATAGAATCAAAAGCCTTGGAGAGATCAAAGTAGATAACATCTAATTGAGTATTGTTATTCATACATTTAAGTGTCCAGGAAAGAAGAATACTTAAGTTTGTGAGACTTGAGCTGTTCGGTTGAAAGCCTTGCTGAGAATACCATATATTCCATAATATATACCATAGTACAATATTTAATTTATGCTAACTGTAACAGTTTTTTTTAAAATTTATAGCATGATTCTCCTGTTTATTGTAAAGCTATGTGAATTAATAAGTAATACATTTCATTTATTTTTATTTTTACCTATAATTTAAATTAAAGAGCAGCTTAAATCTAGGGTTTCGCGCTTGAATGGAAAACTATCGTAGGAGTAGTACGCGGAAAAAGAAGTTTGAATATCACTGGTTTAATCCGTGCTGCATTGTCATACCCTTACACTTTCTTTAATGACTGGAAGTGTGGAGATGGAGACATTCTATAAATAAGTCAGTGATCGCTGATGCATGTAGTGCTACATGTTACACACCTTTGGAAACATGCTGAGATCAGTTGTCACTACATTGGGTGAAGTAATGCAGACGACGGGGTGTATATCTTCAAAGAAAGAGAGGTCTTGTTGTTAAGTTGTGTAAATGATGGCGACGCGAGACAGAGTGGAGTGACACTAAAACACACTTAAAACAACAAAACAACACAATATTTTGTTATCCTCCGCGACAGGGTGTAACATCACATGTTGTCTCTTAGCTTTTGTTCCGCGTCCGCCAAAGAACTCGCTTTCTCTTGCATGAAGACATAGAAATAATTTGAACAAACAAGATGCCGTGGACACAATGTACTACTGAATAACAGTTGTAGGAAGTAATACTCATATCGTAAATATGTAGCAATAGCTTTGCCAAGTAATGACAAAATTAACTGTACTTCGTGTCAGTCTCGGACTTGGAGGTATAGGGTCTCGGCACTCGGCAGGAGCCTCACTTGGAGGGCCCCATCTTCTCTTCCCATGTAGCATGTAGGAGTCTCACAAAATATACTAAGTTTCATCTTTTTAAGAGTCTTCATACCCGGCGAATTTAAAATACCGCTAACTTTACAGTAATTATGTGATATCTTCAAATAGATAAAAGATAATCGAAATGTGGAACAAGAGCGCCCTAGACAATATTATTTTACATAAGAAATCGTTATCACGACTCACTTATCTGCTTTCTATTTCGAGCCATTTTAAAAATCGGCATTTATTTTCGCGTTTCTAAACAGCTGAAAACGGAAAGCCGCTAGGTGACTTGTGATAACGGTACCTCACGCAAAATACTATTGTCTAGGGCGCTCTTGTTCCATATTTCAATTATCTTTTGTCTATTTGAAGATATCACATAATTACTGTAAAATTAGCGGTATTTTAATTTCGCCGGGATGAAGACTCTTAAGTCTTGGACGGTGGTGGTGGCTTTTTTTCGTAAAGCTGTCAGATTCATTTACGCGTGGTAATGGGTGCCCAAGATGGGGACCTGTTCTATTTCTTTCTGGTGTTACAATAACTTGTCAAACGACTAACAGGGGGCCCCAGCAGGACTTTATAAAAGTGAGTCTCGTTTCGGTATTCATGGGGCCTCAATAAACATTTAGATACTATGATGCTGGGGTTTCAATTCTTCATATTGTTAAAATATATTCTTACTAGAACACAAACAAAGGACCCCAAACAGGACATTATAATACTGTTAGTTTCATTTCAATAATGGGACCCCAAGACTACATTCAATGCTGGGGGCCACGGAACTATGTGAATGGAAAATAACTACAACGAATAACTATGCTCTAACACAGCAGGCATGTTTTATCTTACTTTTCATACTATTCAATAATCATGATGTATGTTTAGAGAGGGGCCCCAGTAGGGATCCCTGCCCTCCTGCCCTGGCCAGTCCGAGCCTGCTTCGTGTGTTTTCATCAGTCATTATTTATTTCTTATAAATTTACTCTCTTTTCCACTACCGAGACTATATGTAGCATACGAGTTTACAATTTGACGTGGAAAACAATCGAACCCAGGTCTCCGGCACCAAAAAGTCGAGAATACTAACCACTTAACCGTGAAAAGGGTTCCTGTTCTGGAAAATAATATACACAAGAATATGAGATTTTTTCGTTAATATTCGCTCTTGTTTCGCGTAGCGAACAAGAAGAGCAAATCGCTGTCTAGAACAATGTTGCCAAATTGGGCTACAAGCAGTAGATTGGGCGACTTTTAAAATGCCCTCGCTGCTAAAATTTCGAATTCGGCGACACGCTACTTTTTGGGCCACTTTTGATTACCTACATGCTATAACTCTTAAGATTGTACTACGTTTTTTTTTTATTTTTATATATGAATTCACAAATCATTAGTTTTATATAATAAAATAAAAAGTACTCTATTCACAATGAACAATAGTTCTACTAAAACTAACATGTTCGATACTAGTTCAATTGTTGTTTTAATACTTTTTAATCCCCAGATTTGACAACACTAAACTTTTTGTTGAGTTTGCACTGTCGCAGTGTCACTGCCCGTGTTGCTGTCTTAGTTAATGCCTAGGCCGAATAGTTGTACGGAGCTCGTGTGCAAACGTGAACATCGCAAATTTAATTATTACTCTATTATATATATATATATATATATATATATATATATATATATATATATATATATATATATATATATATATATATATATAATATTTCAAAATTCATGGCTCCCAGATTCAGAAAGGGCATCCATTTTATATTATCACCGTCTGCTCAGTTTATTGCACATTACAGTTCTGCCGCTTCTGACGTAGTGTGGAGTTTGTCCTAACACACCACCGCGAACAGTCCAAAACTACGGTCGCCGCTTGACTGTTGCCAATTCAGACATCTGACATATTTTCAATTCCAGGTAAGAATTCATATGTTTGATTAACAAAAGTGTATAGCTGCAAAATAATTCACTTTTATGTTTGGGCTACAAATATTCCGTTACTTTTTGGAGCACAACCTCGGTAATTTCAAGTCTCAAGATCTGTCACCACTGGACCAGAAACACCGCAGGTTTTGCTCCAGGGAAGGAGGTGGGGTGGGGTAGAAGGCCGACACACAAGCAAATATCTGAATATACATACCGTGGTACACATGATATTTCTTAATTATTATTCACGCACATTGCATAACTTTATTAACAGTTTATTAAATTCTTTAATAGGTGAATACAGGTAAGCAAATCTGTTTTGACATGCATTTCGAAGATTCGAATCCCTTTTAAATCCAGAGGCGGAAGCAATTGCTCGCGACTGCAGGTGCTATACTATGATTAGGATTGGCTGCGAGACAAGAGTTAAGGTTATCTAGTTTCAAACAAGTGGTGGTTCGGAAAATATACGAGGGACACTAATATCATCTCATACGCAAAAGGCTCAATACGTTTTAGACAACCTCATATTTGAAATGTGTTTTTTGTTCTATTTTGTTAATTGCAAAGTCTTTGATCAGATCTTTAATCATTAGTATGTCAATCACTATTATTATTATTATTATTATTATTATTATTATTATTATTATTATTATTATTATTATTATTATTATTACTTCCCCCAAGGAGGTTAATATTTTGATGAAGTATGTATGTGTGTATGTTTTCCACTGACATTGCATACGAATTTGAAAGTATACAAATTTCACAGGTACACTCATGTCCAAAATTATTGTCACATATCTATAACTGTCTTCTCGTAAGAATATAATTTGATAATGATTTTGCAGGGTACTTTTAATACTAATACTATGTGTATAATCGGGAAATGTATATTTGTGGTAGATTTCATAGGAAAAGAATTATAAATACGAAAATTAAAATGAGTAAAATAAAATGTTGCTAAATAGACAAGAAAATTTTATTTTCGTTTTATTGTACTTATTTACTACTCTTTTGATATGAAATTTGCAACATACATTCTTTACCGATTATACACATACTAACATTATAAGAAATACCGGGCGAATTCGTTATCAAATTATATTCCTACAACAACATATTTATAGACATGCGACAATAATTTTGGACATGAGTGTACATACGAAGTTTCTCCTGCTTTTATTTAATCTATCTGGAGGCTTTTTCCCTTTCGATTTCATGACCGTTAGCGGAGGTCTGCACACTTGGAGTGCCCTTGTTATTATTGTGTATATATATTTTGTAAATTATTATTTAATGTTGGTGTCCCTTTTGCATATCCTAGGTCAGCTGTTGTATTTGCAGTATTGCACCATATGCCCCATAGACCATGTTAAATTTGCCTGTGGAAAATATAAGTGGTGCCCCTTTCCCTTGATACCCTAAGCACGTGATTATTTTGCTTAATGGTTACTCCATTCCTCCTTATCGGGACTCGAATGGCTAGCCACTAGACCTGCTCACTTTTTGAATGAATCAACATTTACTGTCTCTGTTAGAATATCTTCGGGTAGTGTCTTCTTGCGACACGTTTCGTTTCTCTGTACAGGGACGCACCTTCTGGAGGTCCACCAGACTTTCCTCGGCCCCTTCAAAATAGATTTAGTAACTCTCTTAATATATATATATATATATATATATATATATATATATATATATATATATATATATATATATATATATATATATATATATATATATATATATATACCTGTGTTTTGTTTGCAATCGAGGAGTCCAGCTGGTCCGGACCACTTCAGTCTTTTGACTTTGAACCCCCTTTTAAAATTTTGGGTGCGCCTTCCGTGTAGATTGTAAAAATTGAGCTTTGGCAAGATATGGATCGGTTTGTATTTTCCAACTTAGCGCTGTATACCAGTCAATTATACCATCATTCTCCGCTTGTCTTTTAGTTCTACATAAACGGGGCTAGGAGCAAACTTGAGGAATATCAAGTACATTGACCTTTCCTGTTATTAATTTTGGACCAGTAACGGACCCAATTTTGAGGAAGGGAAAATTTAAGAGATTGTGAATTTCAAGCTTGGTTACGCAATGGTTCAGTTGTAGAATGTTCATCTTTGGTACTTCGAGTCCCTGGTTCGATCCAACTCGCACCAAGTGAGGTTTGTGGACAAACCGTGTGCCTTGGGTTTTCTCGAGGTTCTTCCGTGCCTCCCACTTTCTTCATTCCATCATTTCATTTTCGTTGTCGTCATCGTCGTTCCCTTTAGCCTACGCGGCCTATCCCTACCTGTGAAATGTAAAACTCAAAGATTTTCATTTTTTATGAAATATGTTTGTGAACCAAACTAAATTCTAACGTGGAATCGAACCTTATAGAATTTATGTCCCTTTCCTGTATAGATATTTAAATTTTCATCTTAGCGTGGAACAATATATGTTTTTACCGGGAACCAAACCCTGTTCACTTCAATCGATGGTAAAACTTCTAGCTATTTAGATAGAATGGAATTCTGATTAGAAACTCGAGCATGCAGAAGTTTTGAAGTTTCGATTCCTTGAGGGAAATCGTTCTCTTCTTCCTTCCGTTGGAAATGTGTGAATGTGACAAGACGGGGGCGTATCTTTTCCACATTGATTATATGTGTATGACGGTCGGCTTTTGTGTGGGACGGTTGTTCAGGCTGCTCTCATTGTGCTCATGAACGAAGCTCCCCGGTGCCCGTATTTCCGCGCTCAACACTCTTAATTAAAACCTATTAAAATGGTATGGAAGCACTCCGCATGGTGATAGCTAAATTGGAGACGGCGAACTCATTCGAGTTGTAGAACTAACTGCAAAAGCCTTTTAAGTTGTTGACGGGGTCATCGCTCGCTCTTTCTGCTTTAGACTCAAGAGAGAGGCATCATGATACAAACTAACGAGCATTTACTATGTACGTAGCTTCATTATTCTTATGATTGTAGTTGAGTTTATGAAACTGCGTAATGAGGTCAACGTCTGTTGCTTCTTCCACGCGTCAAATGGCCTCCATGTGACCTAAATGTCTCTAGTAATGTGGTTTTCAGAGTTGAGGAATCTACATTTCCGCCATTTCCAGATCTCGTGCTACTGAATTATTTATATTATGTTTAACAATACCTTCAAGATATAGTATTTAATTTTCATAATTATTAATGTATGAGTACTGACGTCATTCTTACGTCATAGTGTATTTGTATTGGACATAGAATTTGCATTTACAGTTGGATCTAAAAGGCTATATCATTAATACTGTTTTTGAAGCTAATGAGCGAAATGTAATTAAATGAAGTCTTTAGTTTGTCTCACGTTTATGCCCTATGGAGTAAAGGGGACGGAGATAAAACGCAAATCAAAGCAAAAACATGGAAATAAAATTTCTGCCGGAAAGGATGTTGAGAAAATTTTGCAAGATTTTACCCGTTACTGCTATTAGAACACGAATATTCGAACAGCCTAATGTTTGAGCAGTTACAGTATTTGAAAAAGGAATAAATATTTGAACAGTATTTGAATAATAAGTGCTCGAATAGAAACAAATGTTAAACCAATTATCGAAATAATTTAATATTCGAATAATGGTTTGAATAACAAATGTTTGAATAATTGTTTGAGTGACAAGTAAATGCTCAAATAGTGATTTGAATAATGAATCAATGTTCGAATGTTTATATATAGATCTATGATAATTATCGTAGAACAGTCAGATGTAAGGACACACAAATACACAAATGAAAGCTTTTTGCTAGTTATATAATTGGAAGCCCCAGGTTCGAAGTTGAGGTATTTCGGATCCCATGTTAAGCTGTAAATCCACGTCTCATTTTGCTTCGGTGCTCAAAGGGGCAATATCTGTAATCGAAATTCACGAATGAATAGTCGAGTAGTTGAAGCTCGATTTTGCTCGCTTCGTTTACCTTTTCCACATGCTAAGATGTTCATCTTAAACATTATTGGCGTTCATTGTAACCCAACGAATTTACGCAGCTACACAATTGAAACTACCACTTTGTTCTTCGTCTAAGCCTTTTTATGCCCAGTTAGCTGGGGTCGGTTTATCGGATCGCTGTCCTCCACCTGTTTCTATCTTGTGTCATATCCACTGTGACACCATATTGGACCATATCTATATATATAAAAGAGAACGTACAATTCTTTGTCCGCTCATCACGCTAATACGGCTGAACCAATTTCTTTCATTTTTGGGGGGTTATTAGGATTTGGACCCTAGATGGTTTTTATCATATCACTTTAATTTTTAATTACCAGTGTCTTGAGATAATTGACCATTCAGGTGTCCACAAATCCTTTGTTAGTTCATCATAGGTAAAATAAACGTATTTATATGCAACCCGCATGACCGTGTCACTCGGCGGGTTAACATAAATGACAGGCGATATACAGCGGAAAATAGCTTGAATCTTCTGTTTAAAATTTTTTAATTGATTTGCTTATTGAGCACCGGGATGACCGCAGCGAAGCGGGGCGGGTTAACATAAATGACAGGCGATATAATGTTAAGATTTACTGCAATCTTCTATGGTTTTTATCATATCACTTGAAAGCGAAAAAGTAAAAATTATCTAAGTAACAAAGTTTATTGCGTTCCGGGGTGACCGCAGCGAAGCGGGGTGAACGCTGCTAGTCGTTCTTAACATAATCTCCCCATTTATTCTTTGGCCGGCCTTGGGTTTGTTTCCTACTTACTTCTATAGCATCCACTCGGTGAACTACGTTTTCCAAAGATCTTCTTCTTACATGCCAAAACCATATCAGTCTACTTTCTTGCAGTCTTTCTACTACTGGTCTCACCTTTACTGTTCCCTAGATCACTTCATTCCTAATTTTGTCCTACCACGTCACTCCGCACATTCACCACAGTATCTCTATCTCCACAACATGCAACTTTTGTTCCTCTCTCTCTTCGTCGTCTAACATTCCGCTTCGTATAATAAGAGAGATCTTACTATTGTCTTGTCAACTTTTCCTTTAAGGCGTATTGGTACCCTGGAGTAACATAATACTCCTACCGCTTCTCCCCATTTTGTCCAACTATTGCTAATCCTGATGTTTACATCTTCTAATCCTGCAGAATTGGTTCCAAGTACTTAAATTTCCTCGTCATTACCTCCTCTTTTACATCCAGTTGAGTCTTGTATTCTCAGTTACATTTTTTTCCTACAAGTACAATGTAAATATTGTCTTGGTTCTACTAATTCTAAACCCTTTGCTCTCCAGTGCTCCTCTAATTTTTCTTGCAGAGCTGCCTTGGTCTCAGTCACAGGCAGAGTGTCATCTGCAAATATCATATTCCAAGGTGCTAACTCTAGGATAAAATTAAATGAAATCTTTGAGCTTTACGTCCCACGGTTATGCTTGTTAGGCTGATGAGTGATGATGAGTAATGAATGAAATGGTGGAATGAAGAAAGTGGGAGGAAACGGGAGAACCCCGAGAAAACCCACGCACACGGTGTTTGTCCACCACAAAGTTCACTCGGCGGGGGCTGAGATCGAACCCGAGACCCCAAGCATCAGAGGTGAACGCTCTACCACTGAGCCACCGCGGCCCCCACTAACTCTAGGATACCCTTTGTTAGCTCGTCCATCACAGATGCTAAAAAGTATGGGCTAAGACTGGATCGCCGATTAAATCATACTTTAACTGTGAAGTCTTCTGTTATTTCGCACGCGCTTTTCACTCCTATCGTACATATCTTGAATTAAACAGATGTGTATGTGTGTTCGGAACACACTTCAACTTCGAGAACGATGAAAACCATATGAAAGTCCTTCTAGTATCTGGTATTCTCTGTAGTATTCCATTAGCATCCTAAGTGCAAATATCGCATCCGTTGTCGATCTTCCTGGCATGAAACCAAATCATTTCTGTGTTATTTCGGTCTCTTCCCTCAATCTTCCTTTTATCACTCTCTCCCAGAGCTTCATTGCGTGGCTCAGAAGTTTTATTCTTCTGTAGTTGCCATATATATGGCGCTATATATCATAAACGCCTATTACCAATGGCGCGATATTTTAGTATTAGACCGGAAACGTTTGAAATGCCCTCGTACTATATCCGTTGGACGCTCAATTTTACACCTAAAAATCCAAGAACTGGATTGAATTAGCTGTCACGGTACTGTTATGGTTTTGCTATTAACTAGTTGCGAAACAAATTAATTAAGAAATATTAATATTACATATAGAAAAAGTTTTGTAACATGGTGTACCGTTTCCACTCAGATGAAAGAATTATTTCCTGTCGGCTTGTCGCTTGTAATAAATAATAGCAAGTGACTCGTGAAGTGAAAGCATTCCAGTGTTTATATTTTCGTAGTGCAATAGGAATGCACGACCTCCATAAAATAGTGGTGGAATAATGAGCGATGCGAGATGTCTATCAGACACTAAATATGCAGGGGTAAAATTGGACGGGTGATTAGAGATATTCCATGAGGGAACGGTTCACTACTCGCTTATGCATCTAATCTGATCACAACTGGATTTGGGTTGGTTTGTTGTTATTTTTCTCCATTTTG
The DNA here is from genome assembly GCF_964235325.1 of Thermobia domestica. Taxonomy (NCBI): domain Eukaryota; kingdom Metazoa; phylum Arthropoda; class Insecta; order Zygentoma; family Lepismatidae; genus Thermobia; species Thermobia domestica. The sequence continues at coordinate 206,203,013 of NC_137466.1, read as the reverse complement.
GTTCATTCGCTGTCGCTCTTTTTTTTTCGTACTCTTTTTTTTTTTTAACCGCTTCGAGGCAAAGAGAGAGGGTTGATACGGGGTAAATAAAGTAAACGAATTATCTCGCATGGCTATCCGGTGTTGTGAAACAGCCAGGTTGGTATACAACGGTGGATACCAGGGTTGCCAGCAGAATGATGTAAATTCTCGTGGAGATTATTCTGATATACTAGTTGAGCGTTGATACAATATTGAACAAGATAAGACTTTGAACTGTTACATCTTTTAATATTTGAATTTGAATAAATTACTGAAAAGGGGACACGGTAGTCCGGTGGTTGAACGCTCTACGCCTGGTGCGAGGGTTCCAAGGTTATTTGATTTTATGGTGGAGAACATCGTGTTTGCGGGTTTTTTTTTTTTCGGGATTCTCCTGTCTCCTTCCACATTCTCATTCGATCATTTCCTTTAATAACATTCATTTTCATTATAATGATCCGTCTCCTTGAACATACAGGGCATAAGGTAGAATAGTAAACGGATTTTTTTTAAATGTTACAATACAGGTCCTATACAGTGTTTGGAAAATAGTCTGGACAATTAGTAGTTTCGAAATTATTGATAAAAGATATAAAAAAATATAGATATATGTAACATTAAGAAGTAAAGGGGACAGTAGCTTGGGGTCCTTGGTCCGATCCCCGCCCAAGTAAATTTGTGGTGGACAACATCGTGTCCGTGGGTTTTAGCTCGGTACTCCCGTTCCTCCCACTTTATAATTCCACCAATTCTTCCGGCATCATTCACTTTCCTTAATCATCGTCTCCCTTAGCATAAAAAGCATAATCGTGAGACGTCAAAAGAAAGATTTCATTAAAGTAATATTAGAAATGTAAACTTGATATGCATTTGTACTTAAGACGTCGTCCTAGTGTAGAAAGGTCTTAAATTCTAAAGTTTAAAAATGTATTTTCGCCATGAGTTTTACTACTTCCCTGTCTACCCCCCCCCCTCTCTGCCGCAAATTATGTATTAGCGTGCGTGTTTATAATGAATATGAAGATACTTCTTTTCAGCTTCGAAGTGTCCAATAAATCACTCTTTGTATACTGTGTTTAGAATTCGTACAATTTGTTCACTATTTTTTTTTAACCAACTGCAATGAGGCTAAAAGGAAGGTACTCGTAATGTATTTTCAGATGTATGTATTGTGTTTATGATGATATTTACAACCTAAAATGCTTTGATATAATTTGGTGATTTGTCCTAATAGCAGGAATGATATTGTTCATATCTGATCACGTAACTATCAGTAGCATCAGCATATATATTCTGCTGTAGTTGGCAGCTAACTTCGTCTTGACGTAGCAATATCTGCTTTAACGCTCTTATCAATTGTAATTTCTCTTCCCTTCCCAAGTTTTCCTTCCACTACACTTTCTATTACATCTCTTAGGATACGGTTTCATCTCAACAATATCCCATCTCAAACAGGTTTTCTTCCTGTATTTTTAATTAGGTCCACATCTAATATTACTTATATCTCACTTATTATCCTTAGTATTTCCTCAATGGTGTTTCATTCGACCAAGCTAATTATATCCTCCACTCTTTTCCATGCCCACATTTTTCATTACTTTTGTGCAATATCCATGTTTCTGCACCTATAATATATTTAATTAGATTTTTTTTTATCATCCCATTAAGCAGTGAGGCTATATGTAGGTTGAATATCAATCTGTACTAAGTGCCAAATCGAAAATATTGAGTAAACAGCCGAGATGTTACTTCGGAATTGATGGGACATATAAGCACACGCGTTCTTCTGTAGATTATTTGAATAGTTTCACAGTAAATACCAGATAGCCAGTTTTTCACTGAGCAGTGTTAGGCACATAAGCCACATTTTTACATTAAACCGAACTTTTCCATTTTTTGGCACTTAGCACGGATTTTATATTCAGTCTGCATATGCTACGAGGACCTAAGCTTAACATGACATTCGAACTACATGAGCTCCCGCCAGGAATCGAACCCGGATCTCCCACGGAAAAGGTGTGTACGCTATTCACACAGCCAGGAGGAGCTATTCCTGAAATACAATAAACGAAACATTTTCTAAGTCTTTTATGTAATACAGGGACCGTGCTGGCTCAGAGGTAGAGCATTTCCTCCCTCGAGTGCATGCGGTCCTTGGTTCGATCCCAGCTCGCACCAAGTGAGTATTGTGGTGGACAAACACCGTGTGCGTGGGGTTTCCCAGGGTTCTCCCGTTTCCTCCCACTTTCTTCATTTCACTCATTTCTCATATCCCCGTCTCCCTTTGCCTAGACAGCATAACCGTGGGACGTAAAACTTTAAAAAGAAAGATTATTTATGTAACACTGTGTTCCGAAACCCATACAAAATATATCTTTCTTCTTCCTGAGGCTCGTTACACCATTCTTATCCGTGTATTTATTCTTATTTGACAATCGCATTTAATATCTTCACTAATAATTCTACCTAGGTGCTAAAAGCTAATAATCTTTATCCACCTTTTCTCCCTTGTATTTCCATATTTGATACAGATGGCTTCGTTCCATTCACAGTTGGTTTTGACATCTTTAATATATTTGACCTCTTACTCTTCGTACCTTGTCCAATATAATGTTAATTTATTATGTTCACATTCCACAACAAGGGCTCTGTCATCGGCAAATCGTATAAACATATATTGCACATTCAAATTGCAGTCTTCCCTATGTAACCTTTCTTCACTATGTCTTCTAGCTCCTCGTAGATAAATAACATTGGTGAGAGCTGAGAGGCAATATCCCTGTCGAACTCTTTTTTTCAGATACATCCTTGTCTGCCGTTTCCTCCCCTATTCTAACACCTCTTCTGTTGTTCATTTCCTTCTGTAGAAACTCCTTCAGCCTTCAGTCCAATATAACAGGCCGAACTGTCTAATAGTGAAATGAAATTTGTGGGAATAGTATGTTTGACTCAATTTTCATCAAAACCTCTTATGATGCCCATGTTCTGGTCTCCTATCACCTATGTAATATACAGGGTGGCCCAAGTAGGTAAACACCCCTCCATTAATCTATATATATAAAAGAGAACGTACAATTCTTTGTCCGCTCATCACGCTAATACGGCTGAACCAATTTCTTTCATTTTTGGGGGGTTATTAGGATTTGGACTCTAGATGGTTTTTATCATATCACTTTAATTTTTAATTACCAGTGTCTTGAGATAATTGACCATTCAGGTGTCCACAAATCCTTTGTTAGTTCATCATAGGTAAAAATAAACGTATTTATATGCAACCCGCATGACCGTGTCACTCGGCGGGTTAACATAAATGACAGGCGATATACAGCGGAAAATAGCTTGAATCTTCTGTTTAAAATTTTTTAATTGATTTGCTTATTTTTAGAGACACTTTTACAATATGCCAGCACCGGGATGACCGCAGCGAAGCGGGGCGGGTTAACATAAATGACAGGCGATATAATGTTAAGATTTACTGCAATCTTCTATGGTTTTTATCATATCACTTGAAAGCGAAAAAGTAAAAATTATCTAAGTAACAAAGTTTATTGCGATCCGGGGTGACCGCAGCGAAGCGGGGTGAACGCTGCTAGTCAAGTATAACATTCTAGTTTATATGTTTATTTGCTTCAGCTCTTCCGAGCTTAAGATGTAAGTAAAAACATATTAAGAACAAATAATAAAGAAACTAAGTCTATCTGAAGGATAACAATAAGCAATGATATAAAATGCAATGAGCTGATCAGTACGGTGCTGCATACCTACTTTTGGACACCCTGAACAGGATTCCTTTAAGTTAAGTAACTAAACAGTTGGATTTGCGTAGAAGAGAAACTGTAAAAGGACAAGAAGATAAAAAGTTCAATGTGAAATGTGTGTATTTATTAAATTTTTAAATTCATACAAATTGAGATCAAGAAATATACAAAAAGTATATTATTTACAGTTAGGTCAATAGATTGAGTCAATGAGAAATAAATAGTTTTAGTTCTACAGAAAGAAGGGTTTTAATAGACTCTCCTATAGACAGTAAAGATGATCACGCGTGTATGAATGAAGTATTGGAAGTGGTCAGTATTCCATGTATGGAGGATATGGATAGTCACCGGTAGTCATTGTTACCTGTGAAAATGTTAAAGGACTAGCTCCATTGACCAAGATAATCGCTCTAACTATTTATTGCAAAAAATGTAAATGAAATGAAATCTTTGAATTTTACGTCCCACGTTTATGCCGGTTAGGCTACAGGAGACGGTGATGATGAGTAATGAATGAAATGAAGAAAGTGGGAGAAAAACGGGAGAACCCGAGAAAACCCACGCACACGGTATTTGTCCACCACAAAGTCCACTTGGCGGGGGCTGGGATCGAACCCGGGACCCCAAACACCAGAGGTGAACGCTCTACCACTGAGCCACTGCGGCCCCTTATTGCAAAAAACAATCCAAATATTCTTTCGTTCAAGAATTATCGTGTGAAGTAACGGACGGACAGAGATATGTACTAATATATTAGACTCAAATCTATATATCTATAATTTTATAAGACTCAAATACGTGATCCTAATAACATGGATACGATGGCATTTAGTATCTCTTCAAATCCATCGACACCTTCGGAGCCGGTACTGTTTCTTGTAAACGACCTCGTTTATGCGTATATCCACCGCGCCTGCTCCGTACGGACGCACATTCACGCTGCCTCTCGCCCCCCTGCTACACTCCTGCCCCAACTCGGTTAGATAGCATTCGTGCTTTGTAGTGGCCACCTAGCACAAGTTGGTTCGTGTTTTATGCATTGTACTTTTTATGCCGTACGTCCACATTCTACTTATACTCACACAAACAATGAACCGTAATCACTACCAAGTGATTTTGGGGAAGAAACTACATAATACCCTATAGATAAAATACTTACATTGCTGGAAATTTGGTTTCGTTAATTAGAGTTTGACGCTCCCTTGTGCGGCGAGGCTATATGTGACGTGGACCTACAGCTTAATGTGAGATCTGGACATAAGCTTCTCGCACCGGAAAGCGAATCTAGATCTCCGGCGACAAAGACGCGTACGTTAACTCTATAGCCACAAGAGAACTCTACTTGGCTGGAAGAGTTGTCCTGAAAATTTACATGAGTAAGTTAAATATGTGCCAGTTATGAGACGAGACGGCACAGAACTCTTCCAGTAGAAACAGATACACTTTCCCAGAAGAGACATCACTTTCATAACATATTTCTAGACAAAGCAGCCCCAAACTCTTGCTTAATAGACAATCTTACGTATGATATTTCGTAATATGACATAAGGCAATGCCGTAGTCTAAATTCAAGCCCGTAGAAAGCCTTTCCTACCTGGCTAGCGGCCATATTGCTTGACTGACGTCAGGAGCGTTCAGATGATACTAAAGCCTGAGACAAACATCTTGGCATTTCAGCTAAACGAATAAAACTCAAGCTCTGACGCGACGTTGCCAAGTGGTAAAGGGGTGCGGCTTTGACTTGGCTAAGCAGACGCACTACAGCGCGATCAGGTGGCAGGGAATAGACTGAAGTGAATGTGTACACAATAAACGTGGCAATACCGCAGGTCTCTCATTTGCTAGCAGAATTTATAGGGAACTTGGAGCGCCGCCTTCAAATGCCAAGATTTTGTCACGAAAACAAACGAGTAGTTTAAGAACCTGACATACTAAAAATAATACAAAATTTATCATATTTCTTTTACTTATTTTTCATAAGTGAAAGTAGATAATGAAGTGCGACTTACCATAATCATAGATAATGTTATTCTACAACAGAAAATATAAAACAAGATTTTTCAGTGTCATCATCCATAGAAATTAGCAACAAAATATAAGTTAAGGCAGCGAGTAGAGAAACGAACTCAACTGCATTTGATTACATATCATGTTGTCTTGGTATGCTGTGAACTACTTTTTAAATAATTTTTGTATTTAGTTTGTAATAAACAAAAAAATAGTTTCGATATACAGTTATTATAATTAAGTAATAATGTTATTCAAAAGGTAATTCAGAGGATACCAAGTAAACATGATACGTAATCAAATGCAGTTGAGTTCGTTCCTCTAGTCATTGCCTTAACTTAAATTTTGGGGCAATGTTATTCTGGCAACACTGTAATTTCTATGGATGGTAACGCTGCAAATTCTTCAGATTCATAGGCCCTACTACTGTTTTTTTTTTTTTTTTTTAAGTATTATTTGCTGTTGTAGAATAACATTATCTATGATTATGGTAAGTTGCATTTCATTATCTCCTTCCACTTATGAATAAACAAGCAAAAGAGAAATGGTAAATTTTGTATTATTTTTATTAGTATGTCTGACAATAGAAAGAAGTTTTCGTTTTTTTAAGCGTTTAATATTTCTGTTACTTTTAGGCTAATTAAGCCTTTAATATTTACTGTGTCAAATAGACGTTAATATAAATAATTTTAGTTGTATAAAAAATCTCCTTTATTTTAAGTGGATAAATTCTGTTCATCAGACTTTAACTTAACAAGTCAATATAGCATTCATATTCTTCAGATTGAAATACAAATTGGCGTTAAAGTTGAACTTCTGACTTTTTTTTTCTTCTTCCTCCGAGAGAGACGTTAATTCCATAGATTGACTACTAATGGCGGAAGTGTGCCTTTATTTGCACTCCCAATTAAAACTTTGAAGGATTTCAAAGTTGAATTGGCCATTAGTTGTTAAAAAAAAAAAAAATGGAGAGCTAAAGGGGGAAAGAGTTTCTTTCGTATGAAAGAAAGTCTTCATTTGACATAAACAGCAGACCCTATAGCTAAGTGATAATTACGTTTGATTTTAGCGTGTTCGCTGAGGACACAGAATTCTCGTAAAATCATGGAAAAATAAGGTAACGACTTGAATAGAAAGTGCAATTTCTAGTTTCAAAGGCCAAAACGTTCCATTCGAAAGCAGTTTGGAAAGCCAGCTTTAAAGCAGAGAGATATGACTTCATTATGGGGAACTATTTGCTTTCAGCGGAGACAACATATGATTAACATTTATAGTACTTATAGATTTTTGCTGCACAAAATTCGAACAGTTCTACAAACACTCACTGTGTCATTTCGCTGAAAAAATTATGTTCAGGTGAGCATTTTAATAATCTGATTGTAAGTACAATTCCGAAGTTGATTCAATTATATTCATAAGCTTAGTAGGAATTGTTGGTATCAATGTTTCACTGATACACTCTCAACCCTCTTAGGGGTAAAACACCCTCAAAATAAACTTAACGCCTTCCTAAACAAAATATTAGTACATTTAATTTAATATTTCTTATCAATAATATATGTGTATGAGTTTTCAGTTGGTGATGTTTCTGCAGACACCACAATCAGTCAGAGGTATATAATATGGGATGGCCAGGGGATTCCTCGTCTGGAGCCACGAAATTCCCCCCGGAATTGTATATCCTATTATCTCCTCGTGCTTCTCAATGTAGATTCGTATTTTTGTATTTTCGTAATAATACTTTTCATCCCAATATATAGAAGTTCCCCTTCCCCCGTAGAAAATCTTCCAAAATCATCATCATGAGTAGAATCTGCTTATCTCAGTAGATGTGCCTTGCTGCATAGAAGAATATGCACTACTTTGTGTAGTCTTTTTTTTTTTTTTAATTTCTTTCGAATTAAGTCTTCGGTGTTTTTTACATTTAATACAAATAGACTTATTCCAATATTCCAAATAGACAATAAGTATTCCAAGTATTATTTTCTTAGAATTTATAAGTTGTCTTTTTCAGTTTAAAGACACTTAAAATGAAAACATTCGTTGCGTGCACTTTGTGGAAACTTTCTCAGGGTCCCTAAGATCAAAGTGACTATGCTAAGGGACTACGTTTTTGACATTTTGAAGGCGGAGCCCCTAGTACCCTTTAAACATTGTTGGCAATTAAGAGCGTACAATGTTGCCAGGTCTTCTTCTCTAACCTTGTTAAAGTAGAGAATGATATATATATATATATATATATATATATATATATATATATATATATATATATATATATATATATATATATATATATATATATATATCTGTCACATGCTCCCTGCTTGCGCCGTGATACGTCCACTGAGCCACGTATTTTGCCCCTTCCGGTTTAAATAGAGATTAAGAAAGAACGTAGTACCTATTCTTAGAATGCTGAATCGATTAAAAAAAAAAAAAAAGTTTCTCACTATCTGTCCTTGTTTTTGCTCTATATAAATATATATTGAGACCGGGAGTTTTAATGGATTTCTAACACTTCCGGTTTTAGCAAAGGGTTAAGAATGGATTGTTGGAAAGCTTGATCGATTGAAGAAAATCACTTCTCGCTATCTGATACCGTTTTTACTCTATATCGATCAACGTTAAAACCGGAAGTGGTTAATTTGAAATGGCACCTATTCTTAGAACGTTAAGTCGATTCCGAACAACCGCTTTTCCAAGGATGTTATAAAATAAAGGATCTGCTCATGTGTATCTTCATGCTATTAATTCAATGAAGCCAAAAAACAACCGAGTGTCGTCACGTTTGATTGGCTACTCTCGTTTCCGCCATGAATGTTGGCTCAAAACACTGCGATCTTAGTGGACGGAGCGGGCCGAGTGGGGATAGCGAAACTGTGACGTATGGCTTCACGATTTTGTTGTTTAGGCAAATCCTCTATTTTACAACATTCTTGCGCTTTTCACTCTTTTATCGTTTTTTGCTCTATGTGGATCTTAGATTTTTGTGGAGATTAGGCCTATCTCCTCCATAATGATTAATGTTAAAAGCGGGAAATTATTAATCTGAATCACTTCCAGTAGATGAATCACTTCCATCAAGGAACTCTTATTCCAAACTTTTGATCCTCCTCATTCTGCCCGAAATTGATGGTAATCCATCAAGTAGTTCATAAGACTCTTTTGCCTCTAGGGCGGACGGGCGAATATTTCAAACCTAGCCAATTTATTCCAGTATCATGTTAGAGGACGGTGTCTTTTTGGTATGGGAAGATCAGATATGGTCTTTGAAAATAGCAATATTTTACAATAATAAGAGGTTAAAATATATTGAATATACTCAAGAGCATGTACACTGAGTATATTGTTCCCTGTTTTCTCAGAAGAGGCCGAAATATGTAAGTAGCCAGCAAATGGAATTTAGTGTATAATATATCAGGTTCACTCTTAAAATAATTCTAGAGTGAATTAGCCGAAGGCTTATCACATACCTGCGTTTATTTCAAGTCACATTACTGATATAACAACTTTGTTTTGTAATCCAGATAGGAATCTTTGATATTTAATTAAAATCTGTTATATTAACTTTTATGATATTCAGAGTTCAAAATTCCCTTATATTAACTTTCATTCAGTATAATAGGTGTTTGATCCTGGTCTAGCGTAACCACTCACTCACTATACCTTAGGTATATAAGATCAAGTACTAGTGACCTGTAGGTTCCCCTGTATTACGTGTGTAGCTTTTGCAAATAAACATTCATCATCATCAGTGGCGTAGCACACTTTTGTGGGCCCCCCGCAAAGTATAGAGAAGGGGCCCTAGTTGTAAAGCCGATAGAAGTAAGATTGAAGTTCTACTTCTTTAAATCTTTATTCATCGCAAGACTTCGGGGCCCCCTATATTTCGGGGGCCCCCGCACTGCGGGGGTTGCGGGGGTAGCTGCTACGCCACTGATCATCATTATATGCTTTGTTTCTTATTCCTTACAACAATTCTTAAATATGGTTTATGAAAGGTCAAAAATAAAAAAAAAATAAAAAACTAGTAGTATTATATCTAACGAAAGTTCACCGAATAATTGTAAAATAATATTCTTATTAATGGCAGAGTTGCCTTAGCTTAACGCACAGCCTCATTTAAAAAGAAAAATACGACTTGTTGTATTGCAAATCAACATACTTTTCAGGAAAATCTAGCTCAAAGTGAGATGCTAACCAATGTACTATCACATCTATAATCAAAACGTCATAGTTACATTTTATTTAAATATGTCATCATTTTAATTGGAAAACCATAACTAGATAAACTTGTTGCCGGATTCGAAGCGAGGACCTCTCCTTTGCGAAGCGAAAATCTTAACTCGTAATCCACGTACGCTTACTGTCATGTAGCATCACTATGTTTGTTTTCCCGTCATATTTTTCTTAATTATAGTCTTAATTACGTCGTACTCGCCTAATTTTATTATTTAGATATTCTTGGTTTTAAAATTTGTAACCAAGAGTCTGAGGTGTGAGATATTCCATTTTTGTTTTCGTTACGGTGTATGTGGGAGGAACAATCACTCTTTATTACTTCCACAAAGCTTTATCCTCCCTGCGCGTCTCCTTGTTATTTCATTTAGAGCGACGCGTCGCTGTGAGGAGTTTTTTTTTTTTTTTTTTTTTTTTTTAAGTCTCATACTTGGTTACTGGAAATACATTCTATTTGTATGGATACCTAGAAAGATTGAACTATTATATTATATTATGTTATATTAAATAATCAACTTTCAGGTGCTGTCTTTATAATGTGAAATATTGCGTGTTTGATTGACAGGTAAGAAACTCTGTTCAGGTAACGTGTGTGCGTGTGCTGAGTGCTGGCAACACTGCGAGTACAGACTGAGAGATGCATGAGGATGAAGTCGGTTACTATGGCAACGGACCCGCCCCATTCTCGTGCTGTGTTAGTTCGTGGTTAAACCGCTGTGGGGCTTCATTTGGTCGGTAGTGCTACGTACAGGCTTGTGTTGTGTTGGTTGTCGCTCTTACGCACACAGAGACAACTCTGTTACTCTCACTTGCATCTCCATACATGTAACATGTTAGTGTGGTTAGTCGTCGTCGGTGCGTGTCCACCACGTGTATGAGTCCTCGTCAGCTGGTGCTGTTTTCTGCCAGACTGTGGAGAAGACCACGGCATGGATGTTAGTTTGCGGGACGTGCCGATGGATGAGAAACGAACCAGAACCACCTGATTCGGTGATTCAGGGGCAAACCAGAATGCCGCTTCGCTCCCAGATGTGGAGTCGAATGTGTGTGCTGTTCCAGCAGCTTCGAGCCCAGAACTCCGGTTCGAGCCCCGAGTGTGATGGTAGTGTGTTGTCAAGTGGTGATGAAGCAGAAGAAGAAGAAGAGACGCTTCGTCGGCAGGCAATTGTCTCCCATCGACTTCGAAGGTAAGCATTTTCCGAGTGTTTACCTTAAAAAAAAAAGTTATTTTTTCTTTGTTGTTTGTATACGTCCACAAGATATTTTGTTGTCTCGCATTGTTTTCTGGTGATTGTCTATTGTTTTAAAGAATTAAGTTATAAAGCGGATGTGATTATAATAAATGACTGAGTGATCATGCTTGAAACATGTTCTAACAAGATTACTTAGTTGACAGAAAATACGTTTCGCTTGCATTATTGCCGCCGCAATGTGCTGTAAATTCAATTTACTAGATGTGTCAAATTAATCTGGGCTATTTATTCAGTGAACCAAGTATTTTCTTTTTTTTAAGTGGTTTAATTCTTGCTGGGATTTTTTTTTATCGTTTTATATATAACAGCTCCCCTCGTCACCAGGTTCCTGACGCGCATACATTCTGTACACGTGGCTCTGAATTCGATTCCTGGTTTTTACCTTGGATACAATCCCGAATAGTCTCCCGAAACTCATTTTAAGCTGTAAATCTTGTGTTCTGCAGCCTGAAACAGCAGGCCCGTATCCGCAGCGGACTAGCGGTCCGGCCCCCCTAAATTTGTACTGGCCCTCTTAAAATTTTCAGGCTTGGAAATGAACTATAATATGGTTGGATCGCCTCGCCCTCCAACTTCTGCCGCCCCCCTCCCCTACATTTTTGGGTGGCTACGGGCCTGAAAAGCAGTCTCGAACTGGCCGGGGCTCCACCCTCAGCTTCCTTTTTTTTTTAATATAAATTTTTAATCCTTATGTACGTATCTACAACATAACAAAAGCAACCATGAAATTCGGGTCCACATCAGATGCACGTTACTGAGTATTCTCAAAGACGGGCTCCTTCCCGAAGGTTACTGTGATGTGCAACAGAAATAGCATTTAGAAAACATGGCACATCCGTCATTTCTCGTTATGATCATTATAGCCTGAATTTATAATAGAGCAAACAGAATGGGGCCACTTTTCTACATTACAGTAATTGAATTTATGTTATCAGTAGGGCTAGGATAATTACACATTTTGCATAATGCATATGTAAATACCTATTTAATGATTTTCAACTTAAAATGAATATTACTTAAGCAGGTGCATTTTGTTCGAAAATAAATTGAAGAGGTACGCATACCAAAACCGAGAATATTTTTATGACTGCTACCGTGGGGCCCCTAAACTGCTCCTCCAGCCGGGACCCTGGGGGAGCGCAGTCCGACACTGTTGAGAAAGAACGTTAAACGACAATCATGTTTAAGTAACAAGTCCTTCAAAATTCACGTGTCCATGGGTTTTCTCGGCGTACTCTCGTCTTCTCCCACGTTATCATTCCATTATCATTCACTTGCCTTAATCATCTGTCTCCGTTAAACTAAGAGACATAATTGTGAAACGTTAAACTAAAAGATTTCATTTCATTTCTTTCAAAATTCAGATACGTAGAAGCTATACCCTTTAGGCTGCAAATAAATAACAGAAAATTCAATTTTACATCTTTTTTTTTTTTTTCCTAGATCAAATTTCTATTTAAATAAAATATTCTTCCTCTGTTAGAATCCACATTGTGTTGGGCAGTTTGAAGATCTTCGTTTGAAATGCTAATCTTTGTTCTCATGCAGGGATGCCAGCAGGGTATTTTTCTCCAGAGAAAGGTCAACATTTTGTAAAAATCCAGTGAAATGAAATCGTACGTTTACTTGCTACGGTTATGTCCTGTAGCGTAAAGAAAGCGAATGATTATGACATAAGTAGTGAAATCAGAATATGGGAGGAAATAGAACCGCGAGGAAACCCCACAAACACGATGTTGTTCCCTAATGTCCTGGGAGCGAAGCAGTGACCCTTCGCATCGCAGGTAAGCCCTTTTGCCCCTCTGAGCCACCATCCTCCACCAGCTATCAATGTTTCATGTACAGTGAAGTTAGTAAATGGCATTCTATAGAAATAGGAACAACCGTTGATTGAAATGTGATTACATTTATGTGGCTCAGTGCTAGAGCGCTTACCTCTTATGCGTAGGATCTCTAGTTCGATCCCCGGCCAAGTAAGTTTGTGGTGAACAACATTGTGTCCATGGGTTTTCTCGGGTACTCCCATTTCCTTCAACATTATCATGCCACCAATTCTTCCATAATCATTCACTTGCCTTAATCATCGTCTCCTTTAGCCAAACAGGCATAAACGTGGGGCATTAAAATAAAAGATTTCATTTCATTTTCATTTCAAAAAACTTTGTGGAGTATAACGTTTCAAAATCAATAGTATCTTCGTCAGAGAAATATTACCGTGTCTGATGAAGCCACCGCCATAGTATCGAAATGCTACAGTGTGTGTGCTGCTTACAATTTTTTTACCGTAAACATTATTTGTGTACTGACACATTGACACGATAAATAATATAGTGAACGGAATATTAAAAGTGAGACGAATTATAAATACCGCCAAGAAGACTAAAGTAAACGATCTTGCTTCTCTCAACATGATGCTACCTAGGGTCGAATTTGCCATAATAAAAAGTTAATTCATAAATCCTATTGACTATTTTTAAACAGTAATTAAATTTGACTGTAGTTTACTCTTTATAGTGCATTTAGTAAATGTTTTGAATAATCTTACTAATAAATTGGCTGTAGTTTCGTTATTCTGAGAGTAAAGGAACTCCGCAGTCTTTCAGTTTTAATATTGTGATACAGCAAGGTTATGATGAACTTTCTTCAGGTTAAATGGCTTATTTCCCTTTGACGCATCAGATCTGAGTTCGATTTCCGACTAAAGTATGCAGGATTCCCAAATGTCCCGGATTTTAAGGAACAGTCCCTTATTTTATGATTTTGCCCCGCGTCCTGGGGAGCTTCGATACGGACGGCAAAAGTCCCATATTTTGCCCAAATGGCAAATTTACCTGACACATCGACTTCAAAGCCCGCAATTTTTAATAATTCGTCTGCGTGCCCGGCACCCTGCCCGAGTCGTCTCCTTTCTCCTAAGCACCCGACCGTCAAATTCATTTGTGGAAAGAGTTTTCTCACATATGCATTTGAAATGGATTGACACAAGAAATAGGTTTTCTGACCAGTTGATGAAAGTTGAATTTATAATAGCAATAAACTCTTCGACTTCAAGCTGCAATGAGTTTTTCGACAGCCTAAGAAAAATCCAAATTTCAAAAAGATTACAAGTGCAGTTAAGTCAAGCGTAAAGTACGATTTTTTAAAAAAGAAAGTTTAAGTAACCTAAACCCAGTCAGTGTTTTAAAAGTAAGATTTACCTAGTTCTTCTTATAATAACTCATTTCTTTCAGTCTAAAATGATTACTATTTTTATTTGATGCCTGGCTCATTTTTTTTTACCACTAGATTATGTTTATCAAAACCCTTCCCGTAATCATTGAAACTCGTCAACCTGTCCTTTATTTTGACTATTTTTATTTGGCAACCCTGAAAGTATGTCCACAGGCGCCGAGCTCTCCTTTTCCCGAAGTTTGTATTGGCCACTCTTTTTTTTTTTAATTAAAATTACCATTCATCTCTTCTTAAATAATATCGGGCAGTGAAAAAACAGATACTGAATGCTCTCTTCCTCTTCAAAAATAAATAAATAAATAAATCCAGCAATGGTGCCGTTCTTCTGCTCTTCGTTAATTCACGTGACGTGTAGCCATAACTGGAAAGAAATTTTACAAAGTAAGAAACGAGTTGAGTTGAGTTGATTTTAAGTTTAACGTCCCGTTCGGCAGCGAGGCTATATGAGACGTGGACCTACTGATTAACGTGGAATCCGAACTACATGAGCTCCCGCCGGGAATCGAACCCGGGTCTCCCACACGAAAGGCGCGTACGCCAACCGCTTAGCCACAAAGGAGCTGTAAGTAAGAAACGAAATAAACGTGAAAACAAATAATGATAACTTAAAGCTACCTTGTAAACGAGTATCATAGTACGTCGGTCTAGATCTACATGCAGTCTTCTTGGTTTGAAAAGAATCGTTACTGAAAACACTGTTGGTGTACTCTATAGGATTATTTGGAGTCAGTTAGTCGTCAGATACGCATGTCTAGAGAGTAAACTTTAAGAAAACAAGGGCATGAAGAGAAGGATTTGGGTAAAGACAAATTCAGTGCTGGAGGTACCATTAAGACGGTGTGTTGTTGTAAATATATATGTGATACTTAGCTTCCGTGTCACAGACGGTTCGATATTACACTTCGAGCTGGTTTGGAAGTTGAATCCGTATTACGTATTGATTTATGGCAGTTAGGTGTAACTATTAGTAGCAGTATTTTCTAAGTCTTGAGAGACAAAATAGTGTCTAGCGGATATTTATGTAAGCACTTAAATGTGTTCTATTTGTACCACAAATGCCCATGGGCGGAGCTATGAGGGGGCATTGCCCCCAACTTTTTGACCAAAAATAAAAATGTCATTTATAAGAGCCTTCAATTCTCATTTGTATTTACCGTGCCCCCCTCCCTCCCCAGCAGATGAAAGATCTGCCCCTCGGCAGTCAATTCCTAGCTCCGCCCATGCAAATGCCTGGGTTGGAATCCCACATTGTTCATTTGACTGGAGTTTTCCCAAGATATTTCCGAAATCCATTAGGAAACCATAATGATACTTTAAATCAAGACCCGGATGACTTCATTTCCTATTGTTTCCAAAGCATAAGAGCCCTATGCCATTGGATTTGGGCCAACCAAGTGGGGCACGTTCAACTAAGTGGTGCATAGTCAGTGCATTTAACTTGGTGCTTTGTATGGTGTATATACGGTCTTTTACAGCTTGCTCCTTCTTAAGGATACAAAAGTTATCACACAATATACTCCAATAATAAATATTGTTTAAATGTTGTTATATCATACCACTCGTGGATCTTTCGTGACACGAAAGGATTCGGGTAACTTCTGGATAATTTTTTTAAAAATCGGGTTGTAAATTTTGAAGATAAATTTACGAAACGAGATGAGAAAAAATCGAGACGAGACGAGAAAATGATTTCGAAAATCGAGACGAGACGGGAAACTTTTATTTTTCGTCTCATCCCTTATCGCGGGCACCATTAAATACAGTATGACCGTAAAATTGCGCAATCCAATGTTTTATTCCGTATATCTTTTGAACCAAGAACAATAAAGACCTTAGCCTTGAAACAAATGTAAGCCTGTTCTATGAAGATATATTCGAGATCATGACCAATGCTGGAATTTGTAACCTTTTTGTGTAATAACGAAAGAAACTATATCGGAAGTGTAAAATAAAAAATGTACAAAATGAAGAAAATCAATTTTCAGTTGTAAAGAACTGATTTCCTGCGGGTGAATCTCTATGTATATGTGCAGTATGCAGCATCAACATTTATCCATTGGTGCGAAAATGTGACAAAGTTGATGCAATATTGTCATGTAGGAAGGCTATTTAACGCGAGTTGGATGTTAACGCAAAATGGATTTTTTTAAAAATAAAAACGCGGCCCCTACCAACACTGTTATAGAATTACTGCAGCAGATATGTTTTAGGTTAATTAATGATAAGTAGAGACCGGATATTTAGGCATTAAAAACCTGGAAAATAGGCAAGTGGGCACTTAAAATTTAAGGAATAGGCAGAGAAATAGGCACTAAAATGTAACTCGAAATAATGGAGATAAATACTCAATAGAATTAAAAAAATAAATTCAAGTCACAGATAATATTGAAAAAATATAGAAACATATCTGTTTGTTAATATCTTCTTTTATTGTATATATAAAAACGAAATTTCACATGTATTGAATGTATATTTGGTAAATACATTGTCTACAGCACTTTATCACTATACATAACAGTCCAAATTTTATACACTATAAGTACATACACCAGTCCAAAGTTTTACAGCACCTTATCAGTGCGCATAGCAGTCCAAAGTTTTACGACATCTTATCACTACAATCAACACTTATATTTCTTGAAAGAAGCAGAATCCTTTCTTAAAATACTAAATTATATATTTCCCCCAATGAAGTCTTATTTTGAAGAAAATGCATAGAATAGCCAGCATTAAGCACTAAAGCAATTATTTAGGCAGGAATGTGCAAAATAGGCAAAATAAAATTGGCTTAAATTGAAACTATAACACCCCATATAAACTTTAAAACGTTATTTTTGATCATTTTGCCTAACATCCGGTCTCTAATGATAAGCAATGAAAATTTGCACATAATTGATAACCTGAGGTTTTATGCAAAAATTTGCGATATTGCAAATCTGCATTATAATCAAAATGCACTACATGTAAAAATAATCGAAGAACTCCTACTAGCTGGATCGCATAAAATATTCAAAAGGGATCAGAACTATTTTCTATTAAAACTGTTAACAACGGAATGTAACGTAACAACCTAAAGCATATTTGTTATTTTTATAATACTATACAGTCTAATTGGTGTAGACAATCTGAGATATTCCCTCACCAACTACCCAACACTTTCATTCCACCAGTTCGTACCGAATCATGTCACTTTCATCAGAGGCGGATCAAGAAGTTAAATACTGGGGGGGAAGCAAGAACCCAGACTATATAGGCATATCATGAGTTTACTATAAACTTTTAGAAATATATAAATATTAGCTTAAATTATTTTTGTCACACAAAAACTAGGGGGGTTAGATCCGCCACTGTCATTAATCATCCTCTTTTCTAGCCTATAGCCTATAAGCCATTCATGTTAAAAGATGTCGTTAAACTAAAGATTTCATTCCATTTATTTCAAAATTTGCCTTACTATATAAGACAGTAATTTCTAGCATAATACTGGAATGTGTATGTATTCGTTTTTACTTGGATTGCTTATAAAAGAATGCATATCATTTCCTTCATAGGGAATGCCAAATAACTGAAGTTTGGAATTCCTCACGTCTACGAATTGTAAACGATAACGACATTTCGAGATACAGTAATTACCTTTGGAAATACCAATATTGTCCTAGTGAATGCTGTTTATGGATGAATGAACAGAGTTGTTGATTGCATATAAATAAACTGTTCTTCGTAAACAAGCATTGTGTTAGTTCTTATCGTAGGAAATATTCTGTTTGTAGTATTCCTATTGTCGTGCTGCTTAATGTTCTTTTTTACTGTCTAGTTGGTGTAGTGTTAGTGAAAAAAACGTAACCTATGAACAGGAAGAAAGTGATCATGTTACTTAACTAACTATGAATTAAGAAAGATGAAAGTTCTACACTGGAAAAACAAAAGGAACAGTGGCGTACACATAATTTAATCAAGGAACGGGTTTAAGCTCCCAAACTCATATTTCAAGTCACACGTGGATTCTGTAGACATGTCTTAATATGATGAAGATATATTTTTTTTTTCGTAATATCTGTTGAAGAAGAGGATTAAAACCCGGAAACCTTCTCAGGCCTCTCTCTGTGTACACCACTGCTTATATAACGCTTTTCATAAATTGAGGAGTTTGATGGCAGTAAGGGCGTAAGTCTGAAACATTCATTTGGAGAAAAACGATGTTGAAAATTTAAGTAGTGTTTTTTCTTATATGAGGAAACAGGCGAACCCTGAGAAAACCCACGAATACAGTATTCGTGGGTTTTCTCCGGGTTCTCCCTTTTCCTTCCACTTTCTTCATTCCATCGTTTCATTCATTTCTCATCTTCACCGTCTCCTTTAGCCTAACCGGCATAATCGTGGGAGGTAAAACTCAAAGATTTCTAAAACAATGCAGCATTTTATTCCGATATTGAATTGAATTTTACCATGAGGCTAAAACAAGCATGACAAAAGCTACAAATGCGTTTGGTGCAAAAAGGGGCGTAAAGTCACTTACATCAAACTCCTCAATTATTCTTTACCTACAGGATTTGCATGAAAGAGCAAATTTCGTCAGACCCATCCATAACAGTTCAGTATTCTCAAAATATTGCAGAAACCAAACAAAATAGATATTTAATTTCTGAGAGTTACTTCCAAGAAAATAGAAAGCACTATTTATTATAATAACCAATACTTCTTTATTCTTGTTCAATTCATTTATAAGTTTATGTATGATAATTGATTTGAAGACATATTTTATGACAATTGTCTCTGTGTAATTTTATTATAAATTACTATTTAGACAAGAATTTTAGGAATGATAGAAAATGGATCAAAAGATTGCGATCTTGGCGAGGAATTAGTTTTTGGATCAGGGGCCACATTTTTGAACGGCCCCAAGTTTTTCGATTAGGGGCCATAAAATTTCTGAACGAACTTTAAATCGATTTTTTACGGAATAAGGACATCATACTGAGTTAAGTGATAGTTTGGGTTTGACTACACTATATGTAGTTCGCCAGATATAAAGCCTACAAGAAAGCTTTTGATTGAGATATATTGGATCTTTTGATCCCAAAATAGTGCTCATTAAAATAATTCTTGTTGTTGATATGTTCCCTATAAAGAGCACATGTGTGGATCAATTATGATGCTTACGTAAAGGAATTGAACAGGTATTAAAATCACCTCAAAGAAACATTGACTTAATTCACTGACTGGTGTTTTGTATATACTAGAGAAAGTTCCACAGGAAATATCGTAATTTCTTCAATATTTTGAAAAAAAAATGGGAGAGCACCATAAGACTTGTTTCAGAGTCGAACTATATACATTTCAAAGTTACTGCCACTAGAGATGCGCACGAGACGAGACGAATCGAGACAGGATTTTCCTGACAAAATTCGAGTCGAGACATCACTTTTAGAGCACATTTTCGAGTCTAGACAGCCAGAAATCTTGTCTCGTGCGCATTCCTAACTGCCACACAAAAGTGTTAAATGTAACGTATTTTAGTTTGCTCAAACCATGTCAGTCTACTTTCTTGCAGTATTTTTTACTACTAGTCTCACATCTACTGTTCCCCGGATCACTTCAGTCTTATCAACGAACTTAAAAGTTTGTTACTTCATTCTCTATGTCTGTGTCTGTCAGTCCGTCCGTCTGTCTGTTATTTGCGATTTTGCTTCAATTTTGAGCCCTCCATTTGATTGAACATCAAAAACTATCTGAGAAAGTGATTGAATTTTTCGCGCCACTCTTTCCCGAGATATTGGCCCCACAATAATTCCGATTTCGAAAGATTCAAGTCGCCACATCTCGGGCACCGTAAGTCATAGAGAGATCATATTGGTGTTAATTAATACCTAAGAGGATGGTGAACATTTTGGTACCAAATAGTAGTCGGTGGCCACTAGCCAACTGGCCACCGTTTCCCCAGATATTGGTCAAAAAAGTTCGAATTTCGGGAGATTTAAGAAGCCATATCTTGGGAGCCGTAAGTCATAGATGATATTTGGGAATTTTTTGCAAAAAAACAGAAGGTGCGGATAAAAGGATTTACTTTTACATGTAGGAACAATCACAATTATCTTTTCTATACATTCCTTTTAAGTTCGTTCTGGCAATGCTCTTGGAGCACTCTCAACTTTTTTTTTTTTTTTTTTTTTTAATTATTTCTCTGACCTTTACTGTTCCCCAGATCACTTTATTTTGTTCTTCCGCTTGACTCCATACATAAAGAAATTTTGGTAATCCAAACTCCTTTTAAAAATAAAATAAAATACTGATGAAAATAGTGAGAGTTTCCCTAAGAACTGAAGAACTACTCTTATTTTGTTGCTGAGGAAATTTCTCGAGAGTATGTTGTTGAAACTTTTCATCTGAAATAGATAAATCTCCGTCTCGCTTTAGGAGTACAGGGAAGCATAATGTAGACCGTCGTGTACGTGTCTAATGGAAAGGCTTGTTAGATCAAGTTCCCCCCCCCCCCGCTTAATCTATACAGTGAAACACGTTCATGATAATTTCGTGTCCTATGTTTTGATGACAGATTTTCTTTTCTTTAAGAATGTGGTTAGAAACAAGTTTAGTGCGTGTTGTACTCGCCTCGTTTATCGTTTTTAATTATCATTTTAATAACACGCATTGATTGTAACTTCACTTAGCGCTTAGGATACACGTTGTTCATGGCAAAGATCGTTGCATTGCATGTTGTTACCAGTGTTAAAACATGTAATTTGGTAGTCAGTATTATGTCACGCCAGATGTTGTCAACGCTTCGTTTGGATTTCCGTAATCAACAACTTTCACTCAGAAAGATGTGTGCAGGAAAGACAAGGAAAGTTTGTTTTCACGTACGTCGGTGACAGAAATTCACACTCGACTTGATTACGGAAATCGCTGTGTGTAAACTTGTTCGTTGCAGATTATGTATTTGAGTATTCAGATATTAATAGTTGGTTTTACACTGTTGGCGTTAGCGAAAACTAGGGAGGAACCAACAATACTACAAATAGGTATATTAAGGAAGAGAAACTCCAGGGGCGTCATTTCAGACTTTACTTGATGGGGACAAGAGCTCGACATACATAAGACTTTCACGTTTTGTACTAATATATTAGTAGACAATCTATTAAAGTATATGTATTCTTCAAACTCTTGGGGGGGCAGTTGCCCCCTCTTGCCCTTCCCAAATGACGCCCCTAGTTAGGACATTTTTCGTGAAATAGTTTCTTATTAGGGATGTGATAGTGAGTATAGTGCAGTTGCCGGAACTAGTACCGTGGTCCTCTAATCCATGTTACTTTGGGGGGAGATATGTAATTGGGAACGGTTTATACTATGGGCAATGGTGATTTCAGATTTGCAGCGGGCGGATGTGTGCTGAACAACATCATGAGTTGTTCCAGGCAGGGGCGGATACAGGACGGACTTCTGGGAGAGGCGATGGGTTGTAATACTGGTACTTGGAGGTACTTTTAAGAGCGTCAGACTCGGGGATGGGTTTTATTTATATATAAATAAAAAAAAAGTTTCCTTTTCTGGGGAGGCGATCGCTCCCCCCTGGATCCGCCCCTGGTTCCAGGGTTCTCCTATTTCTCTCCCACACTCTTATTCCACCAATTATTTCGTAATCTTAACACCAATAATCTTTCACTGTCATTAATCATCCATCTTCTGTAGCTGACAGGGCATAACTGGAACAAAAAATTAGAAACGTCATTTGATTCGATTTGATTTTCAGTTTAACGCCCTCTTTCAGCAGTGAGGCTATATAAGGCATGGGCCTACAGTTTAATGTAGAATCCGAACCGCATGAACTCCCGCCGGGAATAGAACTTGGATCTCCTATGCCAAAGGCGCGTACGCTAACAGCTTAGCTACAAAGGAGCTCAAACTTCATTTCAATTTCATCTATTACACCAATGCCACCAGAGGCCGCGGTGGCTCAGTGGTAGAATGTTCATCTCTGGTGCATCCTTGGTTCGATCCCAGCTCGCGTCAAGTGAACTTTGTGGTGAACAAACATTGTGTGCATGTGTTTTCTCGAAGTTCTCCCGATTCCTCCCACTTTATTCATTCCACTTCATTTCATTTTAGCATTCATCTTCATCATCACCGTCTCTTTTAGCCTAGCCAGCATAATTGTGGGACATTTCATTTTTACTAATGCCATGTACGAGACTATTGTATAATAGGGATGGCCACATTTTTTCGAAAAACTAAAAAATTTTCGAAAAAGCGAAAAACGAAAAAACGAAAAATGAAATTTCCGAAAATCGAAAAAAAAACATTTTTCGAAAACGGCCATCCCTATTGTATTAAATACTTGAAACGTGTGTGTTACTGTCCAAATAGTCATTGTTCTTTATCTGGTTATCTCTACCCGTTTCTAGCCAAGAAGACTGGAGTACTTATTTCCAACTGAATGCTCTGTAAGGTCATAGTTTTCTGCTTCCCATATCTGTAAACCACACGAACAGAAGAAAGAGCAAGCAGAAAAAGGACCGAGAAAGAGTAGCAGAGGCAGGCAAACAAGAACATCGATGCTAGCTAAAAGTTTTACAGGCATGCTACTTGCTAGTCTATTAGTACACGTACACTGCCTACATTTTCTTATTCGATTCTCCTTCCTATGCTGACTACTTCGATAAAATTGTCCTGAAAGGATGTGAGGAATTGATAATGCATAACCTATGTCTTTAACAAACCTTCGCGGGAAGAAATCATATGTCATCAGATCCTGCAAACGGGCTGTAGAGAACTTATCTCTGGGGTAGGGTCCCTGGTTCGATCCCCGACCAAGTAAGTTTGTTGTGGACTTTCTCGGGATACTCCCGTTTCTTCCCACTTTCTCATTCCACCAATTCTTCCATCATCATTCATTTGGTTTAATCATCGTCTCCCTTAAGAGTCTTCATCTCGGCGAAATTAAAATACCGCTAATTTTACAGTAATTATGTGATACCTTCAAATAGATAAAAGATAATTGAAATATGGAACAAGAGCGCCCTAGACAACATTATTTTGCGTGAGGTACCGTTATCACAAGTCACCTAGTGGCTTTCCATTTTCAGCTGTTTAGAAACGCGAAAATAAATGCCGATTTTCAAAATGGCTCGAAATCGAAAGCAGATAAGTGAGTCGTGATAACGGTTTCTTATGTAAAATAATATTGTCTAGGGCGCTCTTGTTCCACATTTTGATTATCTTTGATCTATTTGAAGGTATCACATAAGTACTGTAAAATTAGCGGTATTTTAATTTCGCCGAAGACTCTTAACTACTAGAACATAATCTTGAGTCGTTAAACTGGAATATTTAATTTTCATTTTTCATTTTGAAGGCTTTGTCTCCCTAACCTCTAATTTGAACAGTTGTCCTTCCTGGGCAGGTTACATCTATCTAAGATGGTAAATAACTGTTTTATTCGGCTACAAAACAGGAATGTCGCTTATTTTGTGTTTGATTTTGGTGAGAATAAATAAAAAAAGAAAATATTTCATTAAGATCGTTCATTAAACAAGTAATGTGCATGAAAAGAGAAAATCATATTAAATTGTTCGTCGTTGAGGTGCATATTTCCCATTTCTTCATAAATCACCATTAGCTGAGTGAAGAGGAGAGTGAGAAGGTATGAGGTTATGAAATAGACAGTTATTTTCTTTCCGAAACTAAATAAAAATGAAATTTACGACGCTCCGATGTTCTGTCTCAAAGCCTCTAAACCTGACGTCGTTGTCAGAGGAGCTTATTTTTAAACTTGTGAATGTAACTACATGGCACACAACATTGCATCTGGATTTATACATCTAACGACACTCGCCGTTACGGTATTCGAATGTTATTCACCGCTCTCTCTCTCTCTCTCTCTCTCTCTCTCTCTCTCTCTCGTTCTCTTTCTCTCTGTTGTAATGACATTTTTTTTCTGTACACGTATTTTTGTGTAACTTCATACGGACTGTGGCTTAAGGGACTTCACTCTTTCCAATTTTCTGTACATACTTGGCTATGCGTGACTTCTTCATATAATAAGTTGTATGTATTATAGATCCCAGTTTTTTTCTTTTTTCCATTTATATTCTGTCAGTATAAAATAACCAGTGTTAATTATCTGAAGGGTGTGTTTGGCTGAAATCAAATTTGTGTGCAAGTAGTCGTTGGTGTATTCCCAAATCATGTGAGTTGATGGTGGTCAACATCTTTTCTGTGGATTTTCGTAGTTGGCCTCTCTCTTCTTCTTCCAGTTCTACCATAGTCATGGGGCCGCGGTGGCTCAGTGGTAGAACGTTCACCTCTGGTGCCTGGGGTCCCTGATTCGATTCCCGCTCACACCAGATGAACTTTGTGATGGACAAACACCATGTGCGTGGGTGGGTTTTCTCGAGGTTCTCCCGTTTCCTCTCACTTTCTTTATTCCACCATTTCATTCATTTCTCATCATCACCGTCTCCTTTAGCCTATCCAGCATAACTGTGGGACGTAAAACTGAAAGATTTCATTCCTACCATAATTCATTGTTACATCTTCTTTAACGTACAACGTATAAGCGTGGGACAAACTGAAGATTTTATTTCATTCCATTATTCTCGATATTGAATTATGTTTGGCGTCACTTTCATCAGCGATCATTGAAAGTAAAACTCCAATTATTACTATTAACTAGTTGTGTTAAGAGAATTAGCTATTTCGTCAACAAGTATACAGTTATTCAGCACATGGGTGTAATTTATTTAGCTTAACATGTCCTTCAAATTGTGTAAACTGTTGATTAAACGATCACTGCAAGTATTTAAGGAATGCCATTCTGGAGGCTACCATTAGATCATGTTATAAAGTTTGCCATGTTCCACGCATTAAATAAATTTCGCAATATTAATCTTGCATAAATGTTCTGACCTATGAGTTACACATATAGTGTTGGCGTATCTCTAACCAGAACCGTTGAGTTTTTGTGATTCTACAACACTAAGGGTATCATTCATCATGAATTTGTACCAGAAGGTCACACAGTGAATGCCCAGTTTAATTTAAGTGTTTTGGAGCATTTCATGTAGAGAATTAGTCATGTTGGGCCTGAATACGCTGCCCCATCTAGCTGGTTCCTTATTCATGACAATGCATGCGCTCATCGGGCATTAGGGATGCGCACGAGACAAGAATTGTGGCTGTCTCGTCTCGAAAATGTGCTGTAAAAGTGATGTCTCGACTCGAAAAATGTATATTTCTCTATTGGAAGACCCGTGTCTCGACTCGAATTTTGTCAGGAAAATCCTGTCTCGACTCGTCTCGTGCGCATCCCTACCGGGCAGTACTTGTTCAGGAATATTTGGCCAGAAACAAGTGTGTGTGCTGCAGCACTTCACATATTCTCCAGATATGTCCCCCTGCGACTCTTTTCTGTTCCCTAAACTAAAGTAACCAGTAAAAGGTGCAACTTTTTGACAATGTTGAAGACCTCTAAGCAGCTGTGACAACGGCATTTTTGAATGAATGATTGTCATTTGTCAATGTTCGAGTTGCTACAGACTACCTTGTTGTAGCTGCAGAGTGAGATAATAGAGAGTCTTCAACGATTAAAAACTTTTCTTTTTCACTATTTATATTTAATTGAGATAATCTCTTTGTATAAGTGGTAGTAAATATAGAGATATTCTTTGTGTACGAATGATACAGGCACGTGCACTCAGATTTTGAAGTATGATATAAACACACTTCGTTTACATAGTTTGAAAACAATGTTGGTGTTACAAATGGAATGCAATTATGACCTTTTTTATATTTAAATTTGTTGTGACATACTTCAATCCTTCATCGGCTGTAAAGACAAGAGAGCATTTGTTTTTAGTATAGTGACATACTTTATGTACTCTTCCTCACTATGAAAGCAATTTTCCCACCAATGTCTTATATTCTTGGGACTAATATTGTTTTCACTTGAACGTGCTAATGTGGTGAGCCATCTAAGGATGATGACTTGAAAGGAACAGTTGAAAACAAAGGCGCTAAATAGGAGTAAGTTATCATGTAAATGACTAAACGTGGCTGAGTCTATAATTGAAATGAAATGAAATCTTTAAGTTTTACGTCCCGCACTTATGCCGGTTAGGTTAATTAAAGGAAACGGTGATGAAGACAGGTGAAGGAAATGCTAGAATCAAGAAAGTGAGAGGAAACGGGAGAACCTCGAGAAAATCCACACACACGATGTGTGTCCACTACAAAGTTCACTTGGCGCGAACTGGAATCGAACCAAGGACCCGATGCACCAGAGGTGAACGCTCTACCACTTAGCCACCGCGGCCTCTCAGTCTATGATTGACAAAGTTACTGGAAGCATAAACTGAAAACTATTTGATGTACATTTTTTAGGTTGCTGCTTTCAGTTTATTTCTCAAAATGTAAATAATAAATAATAAATTGTGTAAAAAATAACAAACAAAAATGTTTTAAAACGCATAGGAGAGAAGAGGACACTTTTAGCCAGCATCCTTCGTAGGAAGTCCAATTGGATTGCTTACATCTTGCGAAGAAATTGTTTTCTTCATACCGCCATAGAAGGAAAGATGGAAGGAAAACAAAGAATAGGAAGAAGAAGAACACAACTGATTGATAATTTCAAAATACAAGAAAATATTGGGAGTTAAAAGAGGAAACTGAAAATCGGAAAACGTGCAAGAAACATTTCCAGGCACAAACCAAAATTAGAAAAAAAATTCTCGTTAGTCCCAGGCAGAATACTTTAATAATATTAATAATAATAATAATAATAATAATAATAATAATATATTCTGAGAGACGATGTTAATTATTTGCGTGCTAGTTATGTCTATAGCACAGCAATAACAGTATACTTTGATTGGAATTGAAAAAATCTTTGAGGTTTACGTCCTATTCTTATGCCGGCAAGGCTAAAGGAGACGGTGATGATGAGAAGTGAATAAAATGGTGGAATGAAGAAAGTGGGAGGAAACGGGTGAACCGCAAGAAAACCCACGCACACGGTGTTTGTCCACCACAAAGTTCACTTGGCTTGATTGGAATTGAATGGTGTTTGCAACAAGCAAGAGAACACTGTCTTGTCAACTGCTTAAGTATTCTTGCATTTTTATTTACAATCAGTGGTGCTATTCAGCCGGTTCGCCAGAACCAGTTGTTAAAATATTTCGAGTTCGCAGAACCGTTTATTACAACCAAACATAAAAGTAAATTTTACCCAGTTACATCCAGGAACAGTACATTTTAGTTTAAGCATCTTTATTTCTAGAAATTCTTACAGCTACAGGGTTTTAAACATATCTGTCAGAAAAAGGTATAAGCGTTTATTTCTTAATCTCAAAAGCTCAGGTATCAAGAATGAAAACTGGGATCACATGAGTGTAGTGCTGAGGGTAATTTATATATGAAACGCATACGTATCATTATCAATAATAAATTGTTGATCCATTGCTGGATTAAGATCTTCCCAACACTTTTGAGAACCATCTATCTTGGATAATTCGTTTCCAAGATATTCGCAGTGCTATCTAATTTAGTCACACTACCTTGCATTAGGATGTTGTGTAGGTCTGTACATGTCATTTGCGGTATCCAATAAATATTTTGGTTTTGTCTACTTTGTATAGTTTGTTTTCTAAGAAAGTTATATATATATATATATATATATATATATATATATATATATATATATATATATATATATATATATATATATAATATATATATATATATATATATATAATATGAGAGAGAGAGAGAACCAGTTGTTAAGAAATTAGAATAGCACTACTGTTTATAATGTAAGTTCTAGGTTACAGTTAGCTGGAACCAGTGGTGTGATCGTGTAATCAGCGCTCTTAAAAAGCGAGACACATCACCAGACACCAAGGCAGTGGTGTACGCAAGGGTAGATTCGGTGTTTAAAGCCTCCCTTTGAGGAAGATACAATAAACATTTTCCGTACGAAATTCATGGTTGTTCTGGAAAGATATGAGACTGAGCTCTTGAACTCCCCGTTGGTAAAATTCTGTGTACGCAACTTCTTCAAGGTATATCTTATAGCAGAGCTTCTCAACCTGCCAGTCGCGACCCCTAGGGGGTCGCGAGAGTGTTTCATGGGTTCGCGAAGATAAGCGGAAGAGATAAATATAGTTAGAATCTAAAACTGGTCACATTTTTAAATATTTTTTGAATTTTGTTCTGATAGGTATATTTTTATTTTTATACATTCTGTTAAAAACAACAAAAAAGTAGGTCTACTAAACATTTTCAATAGGTGCAGAGTTGTTTAAAAATCAATTTTAACAGTTTCTGGTGATACTGAACACATACACAACAATGTACCAGATTTACAACAATATGAGGTAACTCAAATTGACGGCCTCTGAAAAATTAAAATACACAATAACTTTTTTTAACAACTATCCAAGTTTTAAAGCCAAAATTAGAAATAACTATTTTTTTTATCATATGACCCAAAATTAAGAGAGTTATGAAGTTTCAAAATTTTCAAACGGCCTGCATTTTGAAACAGTATGACGGATCAGATACGATATTTGTAATATGAATGAGCTAATTCGCTTTCAGGGAAGTTATTGTATCCACTATATACAAGAAATGGATTCTACTATTAATAGAAAAAGATGGATATCGTGAGCTCTCCGCAATAGGTATATTAAAAATCCAACATATTTTCTAAGCTTATTACTAGAGACCGGATGTTTAGGCACTAAAAACCTGGAAAATAGGCAGGCAAATAGGCACTAAAAATTTAAAAAATAGGCAGTAAAATAGGCACTAAAGTGTAACTTGAAGTAATGAAGATAAATACTGAATACCATTAAAAATAGATTCAAGTCATAGATAATGTTCAAAGAATATATAAACATACTTGTTTGTTAATATCTTCTTTTATTGTATAGGGGAGACCGGGGCTATTTGAGCCAAGGGGCTATTTGGGTCAAACTTAAGAAAAAATGTCACTGCGCACTTAATATGCGCATCAATGAGCTGAATTTGCATTCATTTGTGAGTTCGTTAGTAAAGGAAAGTTTGTATGTATCGTTGATCTGCTGCTTTCTCATCAGTTCCTGCAAATATGAGACAATTCTAAGCAAAGTGGATTGCAATGCTTCGTATTTTGGTCTGATGTTAAAAAACGTATGTATAATATAAGGTGCTGAATCTGTGTAAATGCATATTTTTGTAAAATTATTACCGTACGCGTAAAACAGAACGTCCGCATGTTATAATCGCCATTTTTGGCTCTCTCCGCTGTTTAATGTGAAAACAGTACATTCCTATGTATATATGTGCAAAACGGGGTTATTTGAGTCGAAAAAATTGGGGCTATTTGAGCCAATCGGGGCTATTTGAGTCAGGTATAAACTTACGTGAATATTTTTAATTTATGAATTTTAGTTTTGTATTTATGGTTCAACCTCCTATGTAATGCATGTATGTAAAAGGAAACACTTCATTTTCTTTTTATATAGTACGAAAATGCAAATCAGAACATAAATCCAGCAAGTGGAATAATGAAGATATGGAAAAGGCCATGCAAAGTGTAACAAAAAGTGATTTGAGTTCACGTGGAGCTTCATAGCTCTGCAATTTTCCTTTTGAAACTTTGCGAAGGAAAGTGCAGTTCGAAAGGGTGAGTCTAGTTTGGGTGATAATAATTGAACAATTCAATGTACAAAACCGAAAGTCATATGACACTCCACAATACTGACAGAAGAACAGGAGGAAGTTGATATTGCGAATTATGATTCTCACGGAAAAAAGGACTAAGCTGCACCATGAAACCATTCGTAAAGTTGTGCATCGATATGTAACAATAAATTAAATTCTTATACATACCTTTCAGATACTAGCTGTTGAAGATTGGTTTTCAAGTTCGATGAAAAGACATCTGAATTTATTATTACGAAAGCCTGAGGGACTTTCAAGAGCTTGTGCTGAGGGCATTAATAAGGAAGCAGGAGTCTGATTTTTAATTATTGTAATCCGTTACTTCAACGGTGGGGTCTCAACACAAAAACAACACCGTGTATACAATGTGGATGAAGCAAAGTCATTGCCAAGAAGGTGGAAGAATGGGTGGTATTTACGTTGAGAGAGGCAAAAATGTCACTATGACAGTCGCTTGGAACGCAGTTTTACAATACATCCCACAATTTATTATTTTAAAGATCAGCATATGAATGAAGAATTTGTAAACAATCTACCACCGGCTTCTCAAGTTTCCTCACCAGATTGTGGTTACGTTAATAAAGAGTTGCTTGTTTGCTGGATAGAGTTTTTAAAAAACAAACTGAGCTGAGGGAAAATGCTTGTTAATTTTGGACGGACATATTTCTCACTGTTCGCTACAAACTCTCAAATTTTGTGAGAAACATGGCAATGAACTTTTGTGACCACTCATGTATTACAATATTACAACCACTGGATAGAACTGCGTATTACTATGACATCAGTCCATAAGAGCCCGGAAGTTCAAGTGATAATCGAATTTTAAAATCTAGTCTGGGAAATATAATTAAGAGTACATGGGATGTACAGCATATGATGGACTCCATCGTATACTGTACAATGATGTAAATTCTTCTCACTCTTGCATAAATTGTCAAATGTGTCTCCACGAAGAAGAAGCAAAGTACAGGTCTACTTACTTCTCCCGGAAATGTTCAACAGCTTCGCACGAAACAGAAGTTATAAATGGAGGTATCTGGTAAAGCTTGCTCGAAGACAAAAAGCATTAAGAAGACAAAAATAAATAAGCATGTACCTTCAAGTGTTACGTTACACGTTATTATGATAATGAGAACGAATCCGAGAACAATGAACCATGCAGATTCTGTAAGGTGAAATATTACTCTAAAGAATCTATGAGCAAAGAAGAATGTATTTTCTGCCAACATTGTAAACAGTGGTACCATGAGATATGTGTTGGACCTTATGGGAAAAACAGTTTGTATGCAACAAGTGCCTCTATTTTATACATTCCTTGATAACTTTTATTGTCTTGTACTTCAGAAGTTCGAGAAATTAGTGATTTTTCATAAGTTTGTACAAAAAATATTTTTTATGCACCTTGCTTTCTCCAGCACAAATTTTGATTTTTATGTTACTATACACTTAATTTTAATTGACAAGACTACTCGTTAAATTAATTTTGAACATAAATCTTATTGTGAGTTCATTTTTTATTTTAAAAGTTAAATTTGAACTATAATTTTCATTATAGTGTATTCTTTTTATTTACTAAAAATTAATGTAGAAAAAGTAAAACTATCCGAAGTTTCTTTTTATGTTACTCTGTCAGGAGTTCCCTTTGTTCTCATTTGCTTTTACAAGTGTTTATTTCAAAGAGAATAAGTCAAATCATTCTAAGATAAATCTATAGGTGTAAGGTATTATGTAACATATAAGAAAATTAAAAGTCTTGTATTATTACAATGCTGAAGGACCTTTAGCTTATCCTGAACACCCTTTCCTAAAGAATTGCTTCACTTATTCTCTTTTACTATGAAGTTAGGTTTTTTACAAATTATATAGAAAAGGGTATACTTTCAGAATATACATGAACACTAATGTAATTAATGTAAACAATGTTGATACAGTGAAGTACCCATTTAGCCCCATGAGAAACCCAAATAGCCCCGTGATTTTTACTAGTCTCGAATTCTGCCATTTTTATTTTAAATTCGTTTCCTGAATTTCCATGATTTAACAGGTTCTTTATTCTTTAATATGTTGTACTATAATAATGTACGTAGATTATGGCCTAATTATTTAAACTCTTAAGTGCGTAGTTTTTTGGAAATTTTGAGTTTTCCCTTACTATACTCAAATAGCCCCGGTCTCCCCTATATAAAAACGAAGCTTGATATGCATTCCATACATACTCGGTGAACCTGAAAGATGTGCACATACTTCGGGAGCTGATTCATTACATCAAAAGAAGACAAAAAGTCCTGTTTCATGTTGTCGAATTCCGCGTCGTGTACAAGTGACAGGGGGGCCAACTTGAAATCCAAAACCGAATCCTGGCAATTGGAACGAGACATAAACGTGTTCACATACTTCGGGAGGTGGTACGTGACATTCAAGTGGACTTTTTGTCTTCTTTTATGTCACGAATCACCTCTCAAAGTATGTGCACATCTTTCGGTTCCGTTTCAATTGTCAGGATTTAATTTTCGATTCCAAATTGGCTCTCTGTCAGTCGTACACGACACGGAATTCGACAAAATACAAGAGGACATTTTGTCTTCTTTTGATATCACTAATCGCCTCCCGAAGTATGTGCACATCTTTGAAGTTCACCATGTATATATATCGTAACGTACCACGTGCTTGTGTTTACAAACAATATGTGTGTATTATTTATGTTATATAAATTATATATTTTCCCAATGAAGGCTTATTTTCAAGAAAATGCATAGAATAGGCAATATTAGGCACTAAAGCAATTATTTAGGCAGTAAAGGTCGAAATAGGCAAAATAGGCAAAATAAAATTGGCTTAAATCGAAACTATAAACCTCCATATAAACTTTAAAACGTTATTTTTGATCATATTTTTAATAATAAAGAATAGGCATTTTGCCTAACATCCGGTCTCTACTTATTACAAACCAGAAATTATAATGGGGTCGCTGGCAAGAAGATGGGATAAAATGGGGGTCGTGATTGGAATTAGGTTGAGAACCACTGCTTATAGTAATAACATAAACATTCTACAAAGCACAATTGAGGGTTATTAAATATTTCAATTATTTAAAGTAATGGTGACTAAATGGCACCCCACTGGCCAGATTGCGGTCCGTGAATAAAAATGAAAAATTGAAAGATTTATTTTTATTTTAACTCCGAAAATGGGAAATGTTTTGCTGGCCATTATAATATACATGAATTGAGACTTGCGGGCCGCGGTGACTCAGTAGTAAAGCACTCGCCTCTGGTGCGTAGGGTCCATAGTTCGATCTCAGCTCGCGCCAATTGGGCTTTGTGGTGGACAAACACCGTGCGTGGGTTTTCTCGAGGCTCTCTTGTTTCCTCCCGCTTTCTTCATTCCACCATTTCATTCATTTCTCATCATCATTATTTCCTTTAGCCTAGCCGACATAATCGTGGGACGTAAAATTCAAACATTTCATTTTTATTTCTGAATTGAGACTTGACTTTTAATTGGGAAAATACCTTGTTTAATGTTTTGGTTACCAAACCCGTTTTCAAAGGAAGGCCTTTAGTATTGATCTAATTTTTTAGATGCAGTTTCATGGAGTTACTTTCAAGTGCTCACAGTTCATGGCCTAACTAGCCTAGGCGCTTGAAAGAAGAAATATGATGCTTGGAATAGAACAAAAAGATTTAGGAAATGTATGACCTACGCAGATTCAGTGAATCATCATCTCGAGGATAAGGGACAAACAAAATGAAAAATTGGCCCCAGGTATGGTTCTTACTTTGCCTTGGCTCGCAGAACATGAAATTAGCACGATATAAAGCATTTGTGAGAGGAAAAAAGGGTTTTCTCTAAATAACTCTTTATGATTAGAAATGCTTGGCATTTAGATGCTAAATTGTTCCGAAATGTAGTTTTCTTGGGCAAACTATTAAAAAAAAAAAAAGTGTTGAAGAAATTGATTTCCTAAATTCTGGCATAGGAATGTAAAATATGCGTTTCGTACCTCGAGGACAGTACCTGTCCTTTGTCATTTTGTTGTCTCCACGTACGCTGAAAGAGGCCTCGGTGAGGTGGTGTTGAGGTCACACAAGTTGATGTGAGTCTCTGTCTTAGTTCTCTGGTCGTGTTTGACAAGATCATATATTATGTTAAAAAACGATTACGTATTCCAGCATTCGAAATCGAGTCTTGTTCCTTGACGCTCGACACGCTTTTGCAATGCGTATGTAAAGTGCTGATGTGAGACAGGTGATAGTAATTGAAAGTCTACGAACGACCTACATTTCTAGTGGGAAAAAGAAAAAACAGAGATATTTGCTGAATAAAATAAATGTTAAGAATAACCCGGTATTGATTAGCAACGCATGATAAACTTTGCATGTATTTCTGAGGGAGATTAATGACATTTTAATATATTTGTATTTGTTACGTAAGTTCTTTGAATTTCTTAAATACATTCTGGAGCAAATTATAATAATAATAATAATAATAATAATAATAATAATAAACAGAAAAATTTACAATTTTGGGGGCTTCAGAAGAGCACGTTTCTTTTAAGTTGGATTTAGTATATAAACTACAATGACCCGAATATGAATTCACATCTAATTAGCTGAACGTGCGCTATTTACACAGCACACAATTCTAATATGAGCGTGAATCTCTTTCCCACTCTCACAATATTTGTGCAAGTCCCTTTACGAACACAAGTAAAGGAGAGGAAGATTCTCAAAGGGTTTGAATTGCTATAGACAAACATATAAATGTGCTATTTTAATATATATAATGTTCGAGGAGTTTGTGGCAAACTTGGATAAGTAATAGATTATACCAAATGCAAATATTTTTCTTATAATTCCATATCCGAGTAAAACGGTTCTTAAAAATTTAATATTATTATTGAGCCATTAAAAAAAGGCAATTATTCCATTTATTTATATCTTGTTGTCTTGACAACGACACACCAAAATCTATTATTTAAAAACTATGACAACCTAAATATCTTCTTTATATCGATATTATATCTAACCAACTTCTTCTTCTTAGAATAACATAGTTTAGTACATATATAAAAATACTTTACGCCCAAATTTATAAAATTTACAAGTGATAACAATATACAAACGTAACGAACCGTTGTACGAGTAGGTCTCATTGTGGGTCCACAGGCCTTCGAAGTTGCAGTAAGAGGTTTTCTCATTCAGATTCAAGCAGAACGCCTGAAATGTACACTCATGTCCAAAATTATTGTCGCATGTCTATAAATATGTTGTTGCAGGAATATAGTTTGATTTCGCCCAGTATTTCTTACAATGTTAGTATGTATATAATCGGCAAAGACATATATGTGGAAAATTTCATGTCAAAAGAGCTGTAAATAAGAACAATAAAACGAAAATAAAACTTTCTTGTCCATTTAGCGACATTTTGTTTTACTCATTCTGATTTTCCGTATTTATAATTCTTTTCCTATGAAGTTTACCACAAATATACATTTCCCTGCATATTAAAAGCACCCTGCAAAAACATTATCAAATTATATTCTTACAAGAAGACAGTTATGGATATGCGACAATCATTTTGGACATGAGTGTACATCAATCCGCTATACGTGGCTCCTCTACTGGTTGGTTTTCACAAGGGTATCAACCCAGGGTATCAGTATTAAACTAATAGGACCAAAACGACACGTAAAATATGAAATAGGAAAATAAAGACAACTTTTTAAAAAAAATTGAATGAAAAAAATTGAACCTGGCATATCTACACAAAATTTAGAATCAACCAGCGAAAACAGCACGTTTCTAGCACTTGTGATTTTCGAGATCCCATTGTCGAAAGGATTGGCCACAAACATATAAACTTTTCTAGCATTTTAATATATAGACTAGCTGAACCTGCGCTCTCTACACAGCGCATCATTCGCATATGAGCATGAATCTCGTACTAATTCCTCACAACATCTGTACATGTTCGTTTATAGACACAAGTGAAAGATGTCTTGACAAAAAAAAAAAAAAAAAAAAAAAAAAAACGGCAAGGGGTATTATAAACAGGAGATTTTTCGATTATTTTTTCCCAATATTTCGCACCATTTGCAAGATTTGAGCCTACTTCCGGTTGGAGTTTCTAATTCTTGTATGGCCAGTGTTTTCTTTCTTCTTGCATGCAGTATGTAATAAGCAAATACATTACATACACAATTATAATGTCAGTTATATATGGTGTTCATTGGGCAAAACACCCAAACAATAGAGATTCATCTTAGATTGGAGAAGTGGTTATCCTTCCTTTTTCATTATTATTTGGCCATGAAACGAACGCCTGATATATATACAACCCGTATATACAACAATTTGGTGTTGGATTGTATAATGCGTAGGATGTCATGTTTTAGTTTTTTTTTTTAATTTCAACACTTCCAGTGTACCCGTAAAAATGTAATAAAGAAATAATGGCCATGTTTTTTAAATATGCATTTAGACTGGACAATCTACACAAAATTTGCAATCGATCAGTGAAAACGTCATCTTTCTAGAACCTGTAGCTTCCGAGATCTCATTGTCGAAAGGATTATTGGCCACAAACATATAAACGTCCAGAAACTTATAGTTTAAAAGAAGTCCAAAGATTGTAGCGTAATTCGTTTGCATTGATTTTGGAGAAGGCTTATTGAAATTCAAACGCTTTGAACAATAAAAAAATTAAATAAACCTTTGTGAAAAAGAACTATTTAAATAATTTATTAAAAGTACACATAGTTTAAAATACTTGTCTTTTTAAACGTAAATTTACAAATAATCATAAATGAAAAATTTGAAATCAAAAGCTAGAGGTTGGAGTTGAGGCGTTTTAGTTGATATTGTAGCATATTAATAGATTGACTGGCGAAAACACATGATCATTTATTGGGGAAATATATAAAACATTCTCTTATATAAGGTAGTGAGATAACACATCGAGAAACTTAATTAGGTGACATTGGACATGAAATTAAGCAAAAGGATTGAAAGCTGTACCGTTTCCACATTACAAGCGTTCAAACAGTGGTGAAGGCGTTAATATAATGGTGAATATTATGAGAAGCGAATACCTCACGAACGCAAGAAGAAATTGCTGTCGGGTCATGTATTACACAGAAAGTCACACCAGACAAATGTAATGGCGTAGAGATACACTATGTGATCAAAAGTATCCGGACACCCCCAAAAACATTAGGCGCATGGTGCTGCCACCTACTACCAGGTACTCATTATCAGCGACCTCAGTAGCCATTAGACATCATGAGGAAGCAGAATGGGGCTCTCCGCGGAACTCACGGACTTCGAACGTGGTCAGGTGATTGGGTGTCACTTGTGTCAGAAGTCTGTACGCGAGATTTCCACACTCCTAAACATCCCTAGGTCCACTGTGTCTGATGTGATAGTGAAGTAGAAATGTGAAGGGACACGTACAGCACAAAAGTGTACAGGCCGACCTCGTTTGTTGACTGACAGAGACCGCCGACAGTTGAAGAGGGTCGTAAAGTGTAATAGGTAGACATCTATCCAGACCATCACACAGAATTTCCAAACTGCATCAAGATCCACTCCAAGTACTATGACAGGCGTGAGGTGAGAAAACCTGGATTTCATGGTCGAGTGGCTGCTCATAAGCCACACATCACGCAGGTAAATGCCAAACGACGCCTCGCTTGGTGTAAGGAGCGTAAACATTGGACGATTGAACAGTAGAAAAACATTGTGTGGAGTGACAACTCACAGTACACAATGTGGCGATCCGATGGCAGGGTGTGGGTGTGGCGAATGCCCGGTGAATGTCATCTGTCAGCGTGTGTAGCGCCAACAGTAAAATTCGGAGGTGGTGGTGTTATGGTGTGGTCGTGTTTTTCTTGGAGGGGGCTTGCACCCCTTGTTGTTTTGCGTGGCACTCTCACAGCGCAGGCCTACATTGATGTTTTAAGCACCTTCCTGCTTTCTACTGTTGAAGAGCAATTCGGGGACGGCGATTGCATCTTTCAACACGATCGAGCACCTGTTCATACTGCACGGCCTGTGGCGGAGTGGTTACACGGCCATAACATCCCTGTAATGGACTGGCTTGCACCGAGTCCTGACTTGAATCCTATAGAACACCTTTGGGATGTTTTGGAACGCCGACTTCGTGCCAGGCCTCACCGACCTACATCGATACCTCTCTTTAGTTCAGCACTCCGTGAAGAATGGGCTGCCATTCCCCAACAAACCTTCCAGCACTTGATTGAAAGTATGCCTGCGAGAGTGGATGCTGTCATCAAGGCTAAAGGTGGGCCAACACCATATTGAATTCCAGCAGTACTGATGGAGCGCGTTACGAACTTGTAAGTCATTTTCAGCCAGGTGTCCGGATACTTTTGATCACATAGTGTAGGAGCGGAATGGTCGCCGCGATTTCTGTGTAATCTTTTGATCTAGCAGTGATGTCTTCCTGTATTCATGAGGTATTTTTTCATTATATCAGCATTTTCGCCGCTTGGTGAACGCCTCTCATATGGAAGTAGTTCAGCGTTTGACCTATGTGGAAATAGCTTTAGGAAATTCCGATATTCAGAAAAAATCCAAAATTTTTCTGATTTTACATTCCGGATTCGGAAAAATAAATTTTCCGGAATTGGCCATCCCTAGTAAATAGTAGCTGCGCGGCAAATGTTTGCCACGGAATATTTTTTTAAAAAAATGACCTGATTGAAACATGTTAAGGAAGCTATAGACGCACACACTTGCATGACAAATTTACATGAAAGGTTTGCTTCATCATGCATGTTGGAAGAATGTTTTACCCATACACGTACCAAGTTACTGTCCAACTTACTGAGAAGAATGAGTCGGAGGAAAGAGTCACGTTATTTCTTCCGCTGTCGTGATTGGCGGATCTAAATATAAAACAACCAACTTGCGTGAAGAACGGAAAACCATTATGCAAGTGTACAGAAGATTTTGAAAACTTTCAACATGCATGAACGAAGCCACGCACTATCACTTGCCTGTGGTTTTATCATTTTTCATGCAAGTCGGACGATTTCTTCATGCATGTGTGTGTGTATATGTGTATGAGTCCCTTTAAGCACATCATTTTTCGGCGCCAGTACCTTTAAGATCACACGAAGTCCCCAGTTTGATTCTTGATAGGGAGAGCATCGAGCTCAGATTTATTCTGATCTTCAAACTCTACGCCTCGTTCTGTATAACTTCTCTGTTGACACACAAATTAATCTTTCGTTGCGATTATTTCTAATTTTCTTGCCCCAGAACACCATATTTATGTCCTCGTGACGCTAGGTCAACGCAAAGAAATCGTGTTCTTCCCTGAGAGTCGAATCAAGAAACAACGGGTACTCGAAGCGAATGTGCAAGACATTCAGCCACGCATGAGCTCACTCACTACTTGTCCTATACTTTTTCTTGTGAACTTAACAAAGGTTCCATAAAAAGTACTTTTATGTTACCAAGAGTTCACATTATAATTATTAATATCTCCAGAATTGTGTGCTATGATAAATGCAGCATAGAAATTTCGTAAAGCATGCCGTATATAGTACTTATAAAGGAAGAAAATATGTGAGCATGTAGCATTCAAATTGCTAAATTAGCCAAAGAATTGGAATTTCTCGTATACATGGACCTATTTTATTCTTTTGTCTTTCGGAGAAGATAAAATTGAACGTCCTTATTAATAGTTTATATAACCTTGCTCCTTTCATTTCTAATTTATACCAAAAAAAAAAAAAAAACTTCCAAATTTGGATGACAGCCAACTCGTTGGAGCGTGAATTTTCTTCCTCTGTCAGGGGTTAGCCTGTAATGAACGCTTATTGCTATATATAGAATCCCAACGTGGAAATTCAGATGGTTGTTGTCTAACCTTTTGGACCAAATGCGCTTGTCTGTTTGTTGACTGTTAAAAACTTGACAGAAAATTTATATCCATATTTCTTCATAGCATTGTCTTTTACTGACGTCGTAAACTCATATTCGTTTAGCAGTGAATGTATTTGACACAGAAAACTACTTTGTGTGACTGGTTTTAATTTTTATTATATTCCAGTGAACATTGTAGTAACTGACAGTTTGCGGTATGTGCTAACATTATTTTATTTTACTAGCTTGAATTCTTTAGCATTTATTTCTGCACATACGTTTGTAGTAATGTCATAAGGGAACTAGAAGATGCTTATGTATGCATTATAGCTTATATTAGTATTGCCGTTATACGCTTAATGATATGAGTAAATGAACACGTATGTGTTTCAGGTCGAAAACAGCTATTGTATTTCCGATCAAAGTGTATTTCAGAATTATAAATAATTCAATAATATGCGTTGACATCAACTCATCACTGGCTGTATACAGCTCTTCAAATATTTATTTATTTATGAGCACAAGTGGATTAATATTCATGATAAAGTTCACATTTATTCAATTATAATAATATACAGGAGTGAACCTGAAAGATGTACACAAACGCCGGGAGGGATTCGTGACATCTAAAGAAGATAAAATGTCCTCTGCATGTCTTGACAATTGGAATGGAATAGAAAGATGTGCAAAGCGTACACGAAGGGGAATTCGACAGAATGCAAGAGGACTGTTTGTCTTCTTGTGACGTTACGAATCACCTCCCGAAGTATGAGCACATCTCTATGTTCCGTTCCAATTGTCATAATTCGATTTTCGATTGCAACTTGACACCCCTGTCACTCTTACACGACGCGGAATTCGACAGTATGTGTAAGAGGACTTTTTGTCTTCTTTCGATGTCACGAATCACCTCCCGGAGTTTGTGCACATCGTTCAGCTTCACCTTGTATATCAGGGAAGTATATTATGGTTACCATATTACTCGTTTTTAGCTGGTACTACCCATTGCTGAGACTTTTTTTCCTTGTTTAATAACCGCTAAAACGCTTTTTTTAAAAAGCTTGTTTTACTTCGAACCAAGAAATAGAAGAAAAAGTAGTAACTTCTGATAGTCTTTGTTTTTCGTATACAGTTCGTGATAGACATAGAAACCGGTTCGATTTTCTATCAAAATTATCATTAACATGTTTGGAAGTGAGAACTGCAAATACTGGCTTTGACGAAAATCACTTTCTCTTCAGTAAACAGCTAAAACACTTTAAAGAAAATGGAAAACGATTTCGTTGAAGAACCGGAACAGTTTTTGGTGAGAACCGAAATATTAGGTTTTCTAGAATTCGGTTATAGAAACCGGTTTTGGCCATTCCTAATTTAATACCCCTTTGTGTTTTTATCTTTCTTCCCTTCTAGACATACCCAAGTATAATGATAAAGCCAGAATAATGTTGATCTCACCGGGCGCAAATTGTGAAAAAGGCGGCTGTGCGCCCCAAAGTTTTTTTTTTTTTTTCGCTTAGGATATGGATAGCTCTACTTAGAAGTGGAAACACATATACCTGAATATTCCTCAAAGTTATTTAGAAATCGACTCGCTGGTTGAACATACAATTTTCCGCTTGAATACAAACGCGCTAGTCATTTATTCAGTTATATAATATACGCCTGAAGATATTACGTGTGTTACCAGGGGCGGATCCAGGACCGACTTCTGGGGGGGGGGCGGTGGGTTGTCATACTGCTACTTTTAAGGGCTCCAAACTTTGGGATGGGTTTTATTTATATATATATATAAAAAAATAAGAAAACTTTCTCTTCTGGGGGGGGGGCGATCGCCCCCCCTGGATCCGCCCCTGTGTGTTACATTACATCTAGAGACGAGAGAAGGGTCTTCGTTAACAATGTAAAATTGATCGTTGTTTAATTTGAAACATATAACACATACAGATTACTTTGATGATGATGTATCGAAGACAGATTTCCTGAATTAAGAAACAGCGAAACAATGTGTGTGTTTAATGACATCTCGTGTTAATTTGAGAACAAAGCTTGTAGTATCTTCAGTATTACAATTCTTGTCGCAGAATGATGATTTTCAAGGAATTTGGTTTA
Organism: Thermobia domestica; assembly: GCF_964235325.1. Lineage (NCBI taxonomy): Eukaryota > Metazoa > Arthropoda > Insecta > Zygentoma > Lepismatidae > Thermobia > Thermobia domestica. The sequence goes on along the minus strand of NC_137466.1, from coordinate 206,160,803 downwards.
CCAAAGCACCTTTCTGCATTTACTCTGTCCATGTGTGTCCGTCCGGGAGGGACAAAATCTTAAGAACTAATCAAAATCTCTAGATCTGAATGTAGAGAGTCAAAAGGTAGATACTGACTTCGTTGATAAAGGTAATCCATACTCTGTTGATTCCAAGATATGGACAATCAAATATCGGTTTCCCACGTATTCTTACTCAGGGCAAGGACGTATGGGATACTGCGATATTTTGTTTTAAGGGTGGTGGATGTTGGTTTTGAAAAGAAGACAATTTTGTAACGAAAAATTAGTCTTGTAGTGCCAAAAACTGTTGTACAGAATGTGGTATCACCGCAATGTATTTTGTGTGCTCGTGGTACCACATTACCATATAGTATGCCAAAATCGTATGCAGTTTCTTGTTTGTTTACTCCCGGCCTACTCACAAGGAACGGACATGAACGTATCACCCGGACACCCGAATCAACAAATCAAGCTTAGTCCATTCCATAAACACAACAAAGATATTTCATTCACAAAAAAATTAGATGCCATGGACAATGGAGTAAGTCCCTGGAACTCATTAACCCTGTTAACATAAAGAAAATTGTAGACTCGCAGTGATATAGCTATTGCATCAACAGTGTTCATTGGAAAGTCATGGTTTATACTTCATTTTCTTTAGCATGAAACATGCTTTCTAGAGGTGCTACATATTTGGGTCCTTACCAGTGGCGTATTTACGATTTTGTTTCGGGAGAGGCTTTGCTAACTTTCGGGGGGTCTTTGCCTGAAAATGTGAAAATTCTGAAAGATATTTCATTTACTTTACTATACTAAGTAAGATTTCCGGGGGGGCTTAAGCCCGGAAGCCACCCCCCTAAATACGCCACTGGTTCTTACTATAACAAGATAAATAGTACTGCGTTTATATATTTTATATTAAGTTCTCTTTAGAGGTCAGGTCATAAGTTCACAGAGCGTATTGGTATAAACCCTTTTTTCTCATACCTATTCCATATATCAAGACAAAACTTGGCACACTCATTTCTTATCTCCTATAGTATTTTTCGATATACTTGGATTGTGTGCTTTTACCCGGGGCCACTCCAGAAGGGGCCAAAGTTGTTGGGAGGGATTTTTGGAGGGAATTTTCCCGACATTCTCCCAATTTTCTCTGTTCAAGTACGTTATGGGCACCAATACATAGCACTTCTGGGAAGCTTGTTTCATGCTGAACAGAATGTTCTATAAAATCATGACTTTCCAATAAACAGTGTTGATGCAATAGCCATTTCACTGCGAGTCTACAACTTTTTTTTATACTAACAAGGTTAATGGGCCCTAGAGGTTTACTCCGTTGTCCATGGCACCTAATTTTTTTTGTGCATGTACATATCTTTGTTATGTTTATGGAATGGACTAGGTTTGATTCGGATGTCCAGATGACACATTCATGTCCGTTCATTGTCAGTACTATTTTCACCCCTGTTTATTCAGATTCCTGGGGGATTTTTTTTGAAACCATCACAGATCATGACGACAATTGAGGGGCTGCTTGGATGAAGAAGTTAACCAAAAAAAAAAAAAACAGCTGTAGAACTGACCCGAAATCTCCCAAGTTAAAATTGTCAGTTGTTAGGAGTAGCCCCTTGAGCGAAGCCTTTGACAGCTTCGTATCAGAGAGCTCAGTTTTCAGTAAGAAAGTTCATATTACTAATCAATGTCCATTTTTTCTTCTGTGTGCGTTGTAAGTATAAACATACAAAGAAATTATTGCTTTCGTTCAATATAGCATATTGAATCATAAAACGTGATTTAACTCATGTTCATTCTCTCATTGATATGAACTTCAGTATGTTGAAAGAAATCACATTGTTCATTAGCATAATGTTTTAGTACGTGGTTGGTATGTGGTGACTTATCGTGTTTTGTAGTAGAAGCTTAGTCAGGCATATCGTCACGTGTCGTGGAAGCATTTTTTTTTTTAACACATAATTTGCTTTGAATCATAGAGATGGTTTTCCCATTAGGAGAATCTTTGTTGTATCTATCGTTCTAAAGCGAGAAATGACGAATATGTACAGATATCTATCAATTTAATGGAAAAAACCTCAAAAAAGTGCAACTTGCCTGATTAATATGGTGTCGTGTCGGGTTCAAACCGTGCTCCTGCTAAGTGAACTTTGTGGTAGACAAAAACCTTGTGGATGGGTTTCCTCGGGGTTCTCTCGTTTCCTCTCACTTTCTTCATTCCACCATTTCATTTATTTCTCATCATCACCGTCTCCTTTAGCCTAGCCGGCATAATCGTGGGACGTAACACTCAAAATTTCATTTCAGTTCATTTTCTGTTTCACCCTTAGAATAGCCTTCATGCAGTGGTGCCCACCCCCCTTATGTCCATGACGCACCCCCCCAATTGTCTATCCGTAGGTGTTCTTCCATAAAAAAAATCTTTTCGATTAATTTTTACATCCCGTCAAACATATTTATATAGATTTTAACCTCCCCCAAATATTTCAATGACGCAGTTTGCGCCATAGCCCCCCCTTGTGGGCACCCCTGCTTCATGTGACGTAAAATGAAGTCAGTAATGTTGTGAGTGGTAGTAAGTGGAACATCACACCATTCCACGTGCAATATATTACTCAGTGTAATGAGAGAAGATAAAACCAAGAAAATGAAACCACTTAGAGTAACAGCCATTTGTGAGCCTAAGCCTGCTCCAGCGCCATCTGTTAGCGACCGGCTGAACTATGTCTAGCCTAGCGGCATCAGGAGCTTTCTAGACCTAGTGGCCGTCACGTCTTGTTTTCACGTGACTCCTCAGTTCGCCTCACGACGCTCGGTGGATGCCGGGAATTGGAAAGCACCGGCCGCGAATCGAACCCTGGACCACACGGACATTAGTTGAGTTGATTTTAGTTTAGCGTCCCTTTCAGCAGCGAGGCTATATGAGACGTGGACCTACTGATTAACGTGGAATCCGAACCACATGAGCTCCCGCCGGGAATCGAACCCGGGTCTCCCACGCCAAAGGCGCGTACGCTAACCGCTTAGCCACGGAGGAGCTCCACACGGACATGAGTCCAACGCTCTAACCAATAGACTAGGATGCTTCCCCATGAGAGAGAGGATAGAGACGGAAATCTACCCGGATTCATGTCTCCAGAATGGACCACAAATGTTTAATTACGGTATGTTCAGGTCCGGAGATTGTGCGGACCAAGAGAAGTGTTCAGCTTCATCCCGACGTCCCTAAAAACCACGCCGAAACAGCCCCAGAGGTGTGAATGGCTACATTATCATTCTTGGATATAGTGTCTTTGCCCGGAAACAACATCTGAATCAAAGGATGCACATAGTCTCTAAAATGGCGATATAATTACGAACAGAGACGCGACCGATAAGAGTCAGCACATGACCCACTGAAAACGAGGATATATTGCGGCCCATAGCATAACAGAGCAGTCTCCATTTTTCACAATTAGACGAGAACGTTGCAGATCACACTCATCTTTGGGTGTCCGTCCATGGTTTGAAATAAGGTAAATGATTACCCATCCGATCATATTGCACGTTTCCAGTCACCAGCGGTCCATGTTACGTATTCCCTATGTCGTTGGCGTCGTCCTAGAGCATTATGGTCTTTTATCAGCGATTTCGCCCGTGAAAATCGACCCTGCCTGTATATCCATGTCGAATAACTCGCGGTGGATTCTGTCGACTAAGGCTGTAGAAGATGCTGCTTGGTTCCTGCGTCACGTACCCCAGTCGCACGACGGTTTTGAATGCCAATACACTTTAATGGTCAACGAAATCTGACACTAAGGCTAATTTTGCTCGCCGGATGAATGTCCGGCAACCGCCGCACATATGTGAAGAGCTTCATTGCTTGCAATGTCTTTCTACCTCGTCCGGCAATTCGCCGGACCCGGATCCGACAAATCGCCGGAAAAAGTTAAAGGGACATAAGGGTCATATTCCGACCAGTGCTGATCTTCCGCCGATGTGGCTTTGCAGGCCATCATCATGGACACTGTCCCTTGCAAGACATCTAAAACACTTGCCACTGTCGTCGCCAAACAGTGGTCCCACGTAGCATAGACGCTAATGTTCTTACCTTTTGTAGAGCGGTACCGGGTTCGATTCTTGGTGGGGGCACTCGCTCGAAAAGATGCAACAACTTTTTGAAGCCACTCGTCCTTAGTGAGGTTTCTCCTAGGATTTCCTATCCACACCGAGCAAATGCCGGGATGGTATCATACATACAGGCCCCCTCTTCCTTTCTCCCTTCCACAGATAATGTGTTCGCCGAGAGCCGTCGTTTCTCATACGTGACGGGCTTAAAATCATAGATGGTGAGACACTTGCACGACATTATCGAGTATGAAATCTTTCAGTTTTACGGCCCACGTTATGCCGACGAGGCTAAAGGAGATGGTGAGAAATGAATGCAATAGTGGAATGAATAAAGTGGGCGAAAAACGAGAGAATCCCGAGAAAGTCCACGAACACGGTGTTTATCCACCATAAAGCCCACTTGGCGCGAGCTGGAGTCGAACCAGGAACCCCACACACTAGAGCTGAATGCTCTATCACTGAGCAACCGTGCACCCTTTCACACTTTGGAAATGAAAGAGGTCAGCGATTTTAAACCGTCACAATCTGCTCAGTTTACTGTAGTTTGCAGTTCTCCTGCTCCTCAAGTAATACAGAATGTTCCCCAAAACACCAACCACCCAGCGCTTCGGTCGCGGCCTGATCGTTGCCAACCCAGATATTTCGCTCTTTATAACTCCAGAAGTTTCTATTATTTTGATAACCATCTGTAATTATATATTACACGTGTTTCTCTTTGGCGTAATATTCCTAAATGGTAGATGACGTCATATAGAGTACATTTGCCATAGAAATGTACATTTTTATATGTGTAGTTTGACAATGCCTTTGCAGTGGATAGACAGATTGAAAGAACTGCTTTCTTTAATACACTGTCTCTACGCCAAAGAAAGCTACTCACTTTGTCAATTCAGTGTTAACAAATTTTCTAAAAGAAATTTTCTACCGACATAAAAAAAAACACTAAAAATAAATTTACTTTGTTAGTAATGGTCTTTTTGCATCTGGGTGGATAAAGTTTACTTAAGTATTTTGTGATTGAAAGAGATCATTGAATTTTAGCAAAAGATTGACTTTCGATCTTAATGAATCTCTGTGATTTATAGACTCTCTCAATACTTACATCCTTTTTCCAAACTAGTGACAGGAGAACGGAGACACAGGGAAAGGAACTGGGTTATGTGCCAGGATCTCAAAACAGGAAGATTCTAAGGGAACTGAATAGAGTTAGATTTATCGATTGTTCTGAATAAGAACTAGAAGGAAAACAGTATCGTAAGGTTCGGTCTATAACTCAACCCGACTATTTCAATGGGTTTCAGCATTTTGCCTTAAAAAATTTTCCTTTTACCTATTTGGAAAATTTCCCACAATTACGAACGCTGGCTCTGTTAGTTGTATGGGCATTGACATGAATAGAGTTAGCATGTATTAGTACTGTTAAGCTTATTTAAATATCACATGTTCCATTATTCTTATATCTAAGTATTTTATTTAATATTACATTTTTCAGTTTTATTATCTCTATAGTATACACATTTCCTACCTGATTCGTTTCGTGTAGTGGCCTGTCAATTCTCTCCAATATTGACTGTTTCCGATACTTACCCTATGACAAATCAATCTTGTATGCATGTATAACTAACTAAATAACGCTATGGCTTATAGAACCCAGGGGTTCAATCCCACCTTCACTAAAGCTCTCCATTGACCTCTGTCTGTAGCCAACTGAATGTAGTGTCTACTTTGTATTCCTATTTCTGCGAGATCCATCTTAATATTGTCCTCCCATCTGTGCCTAAGTCTTCCTAATAGTCGTTTTCCGATTGGTCTTCCAGTCAAGACTTTGAAAGCGTTTCTACTTTCTTCCATTCTGGCTACATGACCTGTCCACCTAAGCCTCCTAAATTTGATGACCTTAACAATATTTGGTAAATGGTATAAATTATGTAGTGAAGTTTCCCCCATTCCCGTTGCTCTTGGGTCAGAATATTCGTTTCAGGATTAGGGGGCGCGGTGGCTCAGTGGTAGAGCGTTCACCTCTGGTGCTTGGGGTCCCGGGTTCGATCCCAGCCCCTGCCAAGTGAACTTTGTGGTGGACAAACACCGTGGTCGTGGGTTTTCTCGGGGTTCTCCCGTTTCCTCCCACTTTCTTCATTCCACCATTTCACTCATCTCTCATTATCACCGTCTCCTTTAGCCTAATCGGCATAACCGTGGGACGTAAAACTCAAAGATTTTCGTTTCAGGATTTTATTCTCAAATACTTTCAGTCTTCATTTTTCCCTTAGAGTAAACGACTCTGTTTCGCAACCATGCAGGACAACAGGCATGATTATCGGTTTATATATTTTAAGCTTCAAATTCCTCGACAGAATTCGCGACGACGAAAGATTTTGAACTTAATAATAGCACGAAGGAAGAAGGCTGTAACACAGGGATGCAAATAAGCAAGAAAATTGTACTAGCCCAAGAAAAAAGCTACTAGCCTACATCCCATAATAGAAATCATTTACTCACATTCGGTATGATGTTAAATACTCGCCCGCACCGATAAACCACTCGCCCCGGGCGAGTGGGCGAGTGGTTATTTGCATCCCTGCTGTAACACATGCAAACTTCTCAGTCTGCGACAAGTGAGCTGCCATTCGTGACAGAATACCGGTGATGATGTAGCTGGTTGGAGTTCAGCGTCCCTTTTTCAGCCCCGAGGCTATATGAGACGTGAACCTATAGTTTAAGTTGAGATGCGAACCACCACAATGCATTCATATTTCACCAGAAATCGAACCCAGGACCCCGTGCACCAAAGGCATGAGTGGTAGCCACTGGACCAGTAAGGAGAGCAATGATTATGTAGTGGAGGTAGTAGTAGTTCTGCTGATATTTGTTCTTGTTTTCTTAGTAGTATTTTGTTACCCTTAAAAAGCTACTCAGAAAATTTTATTTTTATTCTTTAGTGTCTCCAATGTTTTGGAAACGTAACCAAGACCAATGTACCACACCCTCCAGACGCAATCGAATGTATCTGATAAGGCACTTTGTATGCATGGTGAATTGCCGTTATCATGTATATTACTATCTCCTAAATGCCAGTGCGCCTATAGTTGTTAGATCCAGTTAGAAATTGTTACGGTTGAAGTGTAACAGGACTTCGCTTATGATGACTTTTAACATTCACTTAACAGCTGTGCCAGCGACATCTCAGTTGACCCTGCTTAATATTATGGGTAATAGTTACGTATATTACTAAGCGATTCTTTTAAGTTATTTAAATGTAAACAAATGCTACATCAGGTGGGCTTTTCCGTTAGCCATTTAAATGTAATGTTGATATACAGTATATAAAGTTTATTTCACTCTCAGAACGTGAGTCATTAAAATGTTCGTAGCATGTGCTTGAGTAATCAGTAACTTCCACGAGTTCGTGTGTAACTATGCGTCGTCATCTAAATAAGATAGTTGTTTCTCTTACAAGTTAAACATAGGATTTAAGGTGAAAATTCATAAGTAATCTTTAGTACTTTCCGAAAAGTGGATAAAAAATTGGAAAAGTACATACAGTATATATGAAAAAGGTTGCTGATTAATTGGAGTCTTTAAACCTCTCCTTGTCCCAAGCTAACTGTGAAATCAAAAAGATTTTGTGTGTGTGTGTGTTTGTGTGTGTTTTCTGAAGTTTAGCATCCTTTTTCAGCCGAGGCTATATGAGATTGGGTCTGTGGTTTACGGCGGAACCTGAACCACCGTTATCTGCTCAAATGTCCATGCTGTCCTACCGGGAATCGAACCCAGAACCATGTGCACCAAAGACGCGAGCGCTAGCCACTAGACCAGAGGAGAGGACCATAAAATAAAAAGGAAACATGTTTCAACTTCAGTGTTGCCAGATCTGAAGATTAAAATGTAGCGAGGCGATTTTCCAAAAGTAGCGGATTTCAAGTGTTTTGTAACCCAAACGTAAACATGAATTATTTTGTAGCAATACAGTTTTACGAATTGAAATATCTTCATCTGGAGTTGAAAATACAAGAGATGTCTAAGTTGACAACGATCAGATGGCGACCAAAGTTTCGGATTATTGGCGGTGGTGTGTTAAGGCAAACTTCATACTCGTCAGTAGCAGTAGGACTACAATGTGCAATGAATTGGATAGATGGTGATAGTGTAAAGTTAGAGGACCTTTCTAATTTCCTAGGTGACGAGTTTTCTTAAGTCAATTTTGTAGGCTCTGAAATACACTTTACAACGTTTACAGTATGTTTTTTTTCCCTCACTTCTTCAATTCATTTGCTAAACTTGGGGCCACGGTGGCTCAGTGGTAGAGCGTTTACCTCCGGTGCTTGGGGTCCCTGGTTCGATCCCAGCTCGCGTCGTGTGGACTTTGTGGTGGACCATGGTAGAAATAAGATAAGGTAAACCCACGCGCAGCCTGCCCGTTCGTGTGACGTCACCTTCGACACCAAATCACTGACTCTCCGAACAAGATGATACTATTGTCGCGCCCTCTAAGTTGACAGGTTGCTAGCTGTATTTCTATTGAAGATTTTCTACGTTTTCTTTGATTTTAACATTTGGTTAATTTGTTATACGCTGTTGTGTATGACATTTTCTATGTATAAATATTGTATTTTGTACTGTACAACTCATCTGTATTTGTTACATTTACTCTGAAAGCTTTAACAATCCCCTCATGCACTGTGTATGGTTGTAAAATGAACACAATAGAAAAGTAAGTTCCATTCATTTCCAAAGTAGGATGATTTAAGCAATTGTAAGAATTTTACCAATATACAGTAACACAACATATGTGTTCTTTGCTACTACCACTTTAAATACTGCTTTTGGCATTAATTTGCTTATTATGTATATCTCTATATAAAAGAACAAGTCCTTACTGACTGACTGATCAACTCCCAACAGGACATAGATTTTTTTTTTTTTTTTTTTGAAATCCAAAGGGGAAGGAGAGAAAGAGGAGTAGAAATTATTATCTTAAAATGTACATATCTTGGAATCTTTGAATGTTAAAGACACGAAGTTTGGTATATGAACTTCTCATTTAAAACAATTATACACATATTTTAGCGTTTTGTGATATTTTGCTTAGACGAGAAGGAAAAGAAGTGAGAATGAGAAAGGGATGGGAATTACAATTAATATAATAAGATGTCCATATCTCGGAACCTCCTAAGCTTAGAGACATGAAATTCGATATTTGGACTTCTCATTTTAAATAATTAGATATGTATGTAAGCGTTTTTTGATATTTGCTCTAGGAGGAAAGAAACCAGGACAGTTATAATTGGACAGCAATATCATGAAATCTCTTAACGTTATTGGCATTAAAATTGGTGTTTAGGTTTTTAATTTAAAATAATTAAATTTAAAACAATTAAAGACATGTTTCTGCGTTTTTTAATGTTTCCTTAGAAAATAGAAAAAGGGGTTGCGGTTGTAATTGGTAAAATAAAATGACTATTTCCCGAAATCCCTTAAGAGTATGAACATCTTAATTAATCATGTATCTTAGTGATTTTGATATTACCTTTAAAAGGAAAAAAGACGGGAAGAAAATAGTTACGAGCTGCAATTGAAGCGGTTAGAGGATAAAGATGGTATGTAACAAATTGTACATTTCGGGAAATTGTACACTATATCCGTTAACATACATCCCTCATCGGTTTCAAATCTCTTCACTGGGACTAGGACTCACTAAATGATGTGTTATGTAACACGACTTTCCACGTGCATGAACCACCAAAATTTAACGTTTCGAAAAATGTAACATAACACTTTCATCCTAAGCGCTTCAATTGTTATATTAAGATACTATATCTCAAAATCCCTTAAGATTAGAATTCTTAGGAATATGAGAAGTGAGGCCGTGGGAAAAACAAAGCAGGGGTCTGGGGACGAAGTCCCCGGCTAACTGAAGGCAGTTATTCAATAACAAATCTGCATGATCTAGACTTTACATGCCGGTTTCTGGGTATTTGGTTTTGAAGCTCCAAGTTAATCACGTAACTTTAATCCATATGCGCTTATTTTCTAATATTCTGCAGTGGTTTATAAGAGAGTATTTTGGAATGAAAATTTATATTTAAATTCATATGTTTTTTTCATCATTTACACTATGTCAACTTTATTTTCTTTATCAGGATAATAGAAGATAATTTATTCGAATATTTTCGTAGCTGTGGCTTTTGTTATGCAATAATTTCAATCTTAAGCAACTCCCTTTAATATGTTACATGTTTCATCTTTTCTAATAATCCTATTATTTCTAAAATTATTTGTTTAGATCAAGCAGGGAAAAAGAAAGAAGTATTGTTCCTTTCATTTTGATGAAGAATCAAAGTACAACAATATGCAGAAAAAATTGCTCTTGACAAGGAAATTAAATTAGGATAGTTTATATATATATATATATATATATATATATATATATATATATATATATATATATATATATATATATATATATATATATATATATATATATATATATATAGTGGCGGATCTAAGGGGGGGCTATAGGGGCTATAGCCCCCCCTTGACGCTCAGGTATACACTGGATAAAATGGACTTCAATCCTGCTTTACACTGGTTAAAACGGCAAAATATGGTTTAGCCCCTCCCTTGATCATATCCTGGATCCGCCCCTGTATATATATATATATATATATATATATATATATATATATATATATATATCTCAGAGGCATGGGTTCAAGAAACGACCATCCGGATTCTCTAGGATTTAAGTACAGACTAAGAGGATATATAATGGGAAAGCATTCTGCTGCTTTATTTACTCACGGTCAAAATGTCGAAGCTATCGAAGAATCTTCTACGCAGCAGGAAACAGTAAGATCTACATTAATTGAAGATATATATTTGAAAAACTTCATACTGTATGATGAATTATGTACAACAGTTCAACTGTTGATGTACATTTTACAAGAAAATGAAAATGAAAATGAAGATCAAATATGTTCATTAAATAAGCATGACCTTGAAGAACAGTCTTGCATTTATAGCTGGGCGGGTAGGTTTCAAATTTAAAATCAACTATTCACAGCTCTCTGTCGAAGAACCTGCTGCAATACAACTGGACAAAATTAATCTCAAAAGCAGGACTGACATTTCTATCAAAGGAACGTCTGGACACAATCAAAGTAGCTAACAAATATTTTCTTACATATCTCAAAAAAGAACGAGAATTTATCTGGAAAGAAATGGGGCATCATTAGAAAATTAACAAGTATCATGAAAAATGAATTTGATAATAAGTTGAACCGAAAGTTTTAACATTTTATCCGACTCAGAAAATGCATAAGAATAAATGAACTAAACAAGCAACTGAAAAACTCTTCCCTCGAAAGAATATTTTACAACAAAATGAAGAAAGTGGTGAAGTGGGAGAATTGAGTTTAGTTAAAAAAAAAAAAAATACTGATTGGTAAATGCAAGTGGATTAGGCCTACTGGGGATACCATTTAAGACAAAAAAAAAAAAAAAAAAACAATACTTCTAAGGTTGTGGGGAAACTTGTCTATACCGTATATATAGATGAAAATTTGATTGTTTTGGATGTAATAAGAGTATATTGAAATACTGATTTACCCTACTTTTCTTTTTATGTGCATTTAAAAATATATATATATATTCCCATGCCGGAATAAAATTCCAGTAATATAATAGGCATCTAAATCAGAAATAGCAAATAGATATCTTGAAGTCAGGAGAAAGAAAACAGTAATTTCACATTGAGGTTCCAAAGAGAATATACGGGAGCAAGCAGACGACAACGCGACTCCTTTCCCGAGCGTGTGTCGAAGGTGACGTCATTGCGCGAGTAGGACGCAAACGCGTTCGCTGATGGACTTACCTTGTCTTATTTCTACCATGGTGGTGGACAAACACGGTGCTCGTGTGTTTTCTCAGGGTTCTCCCGTTTCCTCCCACTTTCTTCATTTCACTCATCTCTCATCATCACCGTCCCCTTTAGCCTAACCGGCATATCCGTGGGACGTAAAACTTAAAGATTTCATTTCATTTCATTTTCATTTGCTAAATTCTTCGTTTGGGAGCCATGGATTTTGGAAGATTTTACTGTAACTTCACTTACTCATTATGTTAATATGAATAATACAGTAACACAATTAAATTTATGCTGTTCATGTTTACACAGCTCCGTACAACTGTAAGTGTAGGCATTAACTGAGACATAAACATAGTCAGTGATGATACTGCAACAGCACAAACTCAACAAAAATATAGTGTTGTCAGATCTGGAGATTATAAAGTACTAAACCAATAATTGAACTAGTACCAAATATGTTAGTTCTAGTAAAACTATTGTTTATTGTGAATAGAATACTCCAGAGACAAACTTTTATTGTATTATGAAAAACTAATAATCCGTGATGTATGAAAATAAGAAAGAAGCCCATTCTTAAGAGTTATAGCCTGCAGATAATTAAAAGTAGCATGTCGCCTAATTTGATATTTTGTTAGCTACGGCACTTAAAAAAAAAAAAAAAATGTCCAATCTGCTACTTGTAACCCAAACCGGCCAACATTGCTCCGGAAATCAAACTTGGGAAAATCTTTAATTTTTACGTCCCACGGTTATGCCGGCTAGGCTCAAGGAGACGGTGATGATGAGAAATGAATGAAATGTTGGAATGAAGAAAGTGGGAGAAAACAGGAGAACCCCAAGGAAACTTATGCACACGGTGTTTGTCCACCACAAAGCTCACTTGGCGCAAGTTGGAATTCAAACTTGGGAATTCATACATTTGAGACAACTTTGTTTCAACGGAATCCTTTGCAATAGTCGAGTTCCGTCTTTTACGCTGGTGTGTAATGATAACTGAAATTTAGTGCTTATTTGGTAAAAATTTCTATTTTTTGTAGGCTAAAACTTCTAATTTGGAACTCTGCAAATAATGTGTACTGACTTAAACTTAACGCCATAATACAATCTTTTGTAACCTACAAAATATTGTTCATCACGCGAGAAATGTACACTCATATCCAAAATTATTGTCGCATATCTAGACTATAACT